>NW_027680160.1:0-14687 GCF_054177405.1 Leptonychotes weddellii
TCATTTATCCTAGCAGTTAGCGCCCCCATTTTTCATTGCACCTCATTAATAGCCTTTTTGATTTCAACTTGGTTAGATTTTAGTTCTTTTATTTCTCCAGAAAGGGTTTCTCTAATAACTTCCACGCTTTTTTCAAGCCCAGCTTGTACCTTTAAAATCATCATTCTGAACTCTAGATCCAACATCATACTAATGTCCGTATTGCGTAGGTCCTTGGCAGTCGGTGCTGTCTCTTTTTCTTTTTGTTGAGGTGATTTTTTCCGTCTTGTCATTTTGTCTTCCAGAAAGTGATCGCTTTTCTCTTCAGAGAGTTGTCGCTCTTCTTTTCTTCGATCTTCTGTTGAGTTCGTAGTTGTTCATAATGGTTCGATCCCTATCCAGCTGAATTGCTGAGACCAGAAGAAATCCAGGTCTCCTAGTCCACACCCCCCCATGTCCTTTCTCCTACTTGCTTGTTGTGGAATACCAAAGGATTCCTCTTGTCCTCCCCACACAGGTTACAGCTTTACGGCAATGGCACAACTAAGGCACTTCTAAAATGATGGCTACCACCAATATTTTGACTCAGTTGTGCTAGTCACAAACTCCTGCCTGTCTATTCAGTTTTTCCTCTTTCAGTGAATAACAAAGACATATGCACTGGGTCTGGCCTCTGATGTAGTTCTAAATCTCAAGCCAGCAATTTGCTTCTAGGATTTTCCAAGGAATTGTATTATTTGAACACATAATTGAAAAGATATTAAGAAAAAGGCATCAAGGTAAAAACAAATCTAGTGACCTACAAACGAAGTTCTAAGGAAAATTAGCATTTGTTTTCCCTCCCCAAATTCTTTTAACATTAGAGAATGAACATGCCATGGTCTGGAAGCTGTACCAAGAAGCTTGTGTACACTCAATGACTGGAAGACCCTAGAAAGCAGTCATTGTTTTGCTATCACCTACTGTGATGTCTGTCAAGGAATAAGAAGGAAAGAGAGCACATAAGAGAAAAGAAAATGGGAGTGGGGGAGGGAGAGGAAGGTAGGAAGGGAAGGAAGGAGGAGATTGGGAGCATGGTACAATAGGTAGATATACAGATAGGAAAATGTCTACATAGACAGAAAACCATAGGACAAGCCTGTCCCTATGCTATGATAAATGAGGATGGGAGTAAGGCAGCATTAATGATAACAGAATAATGTGTAGACTAAAAATAAAGAAGATAGAAAAAAAGGAAAGTTGGCATTAACACTCTCCTAAATATACTGCATGGGATATTAAAAAATCTCTTTAAGTCTGCTCCTAAATATGATTTACTAAGCCTGTGATTATGCAGTGTGGTTGATTAGATAAAAGCTTCCCATATGCAAGCTTTATAGTAGTTAATGTGATACCACAAGAGGCTCTTTTATAATATTTCAGAAACATTCTTTGAATGGATTCAGAAATAAGTTCCTAATATAACAACACTCCCCTGGATTCCATTTCCATCAAGATTCCTGATTCCAGGGAAACAGATGCCATGAGAAGAACTAAATCTTGTTAATGATTCTGCATGTTGAAAAAAAAAAATGTTCCCTGGAAAGTGCTAAGTTGTCACAAAAATGTCTGTAGAAGGGGAAAAATTAATTCATCTGTACCTTTTGGTTATTCTTTTTCCTGGTAGAATTAGTGGTATTGATTTTTATTTGTAAGCATAAATCTAGTTCCATTTTTTTCCTTAACTGAATAAATGTATCAGCTAAAATTTCCTTACTAGAAAGTCACAGTCCCTGGATGTGAGAGTTGGCTCTACTGAATTACCTGTGACTTGGAACAAGTTACTTAATCTCTCTGAGTGTCTACTTCACAGTAAAAAAAAAAGAAGAAGAAGAAGAAGCAATCGGGTTTTGAGACTTAAATTAGATACTGAATGTGAAAGTGCATTAATCAATGTAAAGTACTAAAAATAGAAACATATTTTCATCTATTATTAATATTTTAATTTCTATTATTTCAACTAATTCATTTTGTGATTAAGCTGACAGAGGAATCTGAACAGCCTTGTGACCCACCCACTACCTTTCTATAAAAACAGATTCTAACAGATCTCTGTTGTAGAATGTGCAGGATGGAAATTACATTCAAATATATGCATTGCTACTTCCAAAGTTTCCTTAAGGAACCTGAATTAAGTCCTATTAATTAATTCTCTATGTGTTGAATATAAACCTTAGCATATCTGGGCTTCTCTGTATGCAATATCTTTCTGACTAGGAAAATAATGTCTCCTTCTATGGCATTGGCTGGGGTTTCTCTCAGGTCTCCACAACTATGATACAAACCCCCTGTCCACACTGTCCACTGGGCAAGGGGAACAGACATGCACCCAAAGTTCAGGCTGCCTACTATACTTGTCTCTGACCCAGGAGTCTTCCATCTTTTGCTAGCTTCTAGGAAATGGTGGCAGGCTAATTTACTAGTTTAAAATTAGTATAAAATCTCTTATCCTTCACAGTTGTTGATAGTAACTTTCTCAGGGTGGCTAATGATAATTTTTGAAACACTTGGGCATCCATGAAACATCCTGTTAACTAATGATTTGGACAATCCCACCATGACTATCAAAGGAGACGATCAGATCACATGAATATAGCTGCTTAAAGCAGAGCTTCCCAAACTTGAATTAAAATTCAGATTCTCATTCAGTCAATCTATGGTGTGGCTGATTCTGAACTTCTCACAGCTTCCAGGTAATGCTGCACTTGCTTGTCCAGGGACCACATTCTGAATAGGAAGGGTCTAAATCATTGTTATTCCAGATGTGATGACAGGATAATCTGATTCAGGTTCAATCCTCGATGCTTGTTAGAGATAGTCCTGAACCATAACCCAGAATTCATCAAAAGCTCTTGAACAGGACTGCATTTTTAGTAAGTCTTGCAGTGATCCCTTTGCATTCTAGTGCCGGGGGTTACCATTTCAATTTCCAGTGACTCAGTGAATATCGGCTTTTGCATCTGGTTCCATACTGGAAGACACTCTGGTTCCCTCATTTATCATCTCCTCTGTCAAAGCCTTTAGAGGGTGAGGTGAGGCAGGGAGGTCCCAGGAATCACCTTCACCAGATCACAGTCAGCAGGATTTGGGGGATGATGTTCCAAAGTTGATCTGAAGAAGCACATCCTGTGTATCCTGTGTACAACCATTTATCTACATGGAATCATGCCTCCCATCCTTGTTCTGAGAGGGCTGCATGATCAGGCACTCACAAAGGTTCCTGTTTGCCAAACAGTCACATGTAGCCTGTGTCAGTGGCAGAGCAACAATGATGTAAGCACATTCTTCTAGAGAGTTCCACATAGTCTAAAATGTGGACTTACAATGCTGGGACAGGGTGTCTACAGACCTCTCACTCAATTTACCCCATTGGGTGGGCTTCACTGAGTCACTTGCCCTGGGCCTCAGTGATCTGTCTGTGAAATCAGGCTTTGAGGCCAGATTTCTAAGACAGATTTCCTCCAGCTCTCACCTGCTAGATTCTAAATCATGTTCTCCAAATGGAATCTGTTATAGGTTGAATTATGTTCCTCCAAAATTCATATGTTGAAGCCCTAAATCTCAGTACCTCAGAATGTGACTGTGTTTGGAGGTTGGACCTTTAAAGAGAGGATTAAGCTAAAATGAGGTGGGCCCTAATCTAGACTGACAGGTGTTCTTATAAGAAGAAGGAATTTAGATGCAGACAACACACAGACTAAGGGATGACCATGGAGATTTGGGCATAACATGTACATGCACAGAGGAAAGACCACATGTGAGGACACAGGGAGAAAATAGCTGTCTGTGAGTCAAGAAGAGACACCTCAGGAGAAACTAACCTGCCAACACCTGGATCTCAGAAATCCAGTTTCCAGAACTGCTAGTACATAAATTTCTGTTGTTTAGTCTAGTACTTTGTTACACAGCCCTAGCAGATTAGCACACTATCTTACAATTAAAGGAGTTCCCAGAAACAATATTCTCAGTCCTTCCTACGATCCCTATCTAGTCTTTTATACTCGTATCAATCGGGAAGTTCTTTAAAGCTTATCTATATCTTTCCTACTGGGATGAAGTTTCCTGGTTCCTTTTCCTGCTTTTCTTTAATAATAATGAGAAAATGGCCACCATTCTCCATATAGCTTTTCACAAAGGTCTCTAAATAAATCATCCTTTTCTAGACTGAATATTGAACTTCTGGAACTCCACCAGGAAAAAAGAAAAAAAAAAAAACACTCTTGTCTAAAAGTGCATACAATAAAAGAAGTGGATGGGGGAGCGGCGATAATGAGAAAGAGTGACGCTGATGAAAACGAAGCTGCAGGTCTAATTTCCCCTTTCTTTCCTTCCTGTTGCATTTTGCGTTTGGTTTCCATGGAAATCCACATTTGTGGGTGATTTCTCCTCATGGAGCCACAGGCAGATTTTTCAATTTGCATAACGCAGTGATTTATGGAGCAGACACGAAGCTGGTAACAAGGATAAGGGGAGGAGGGTGCAGTGATAACTGGTGGAGTAGGGCTGGCTGACCTGTCCCCTTGTGTGTGCCCAAGAGTCCTCAAAGGAAGGGGCTTTAAGTCATGAACCAGTGAAGTCTTTGTGCTGTAAAAAGACACAACTTGCCATTTTCTCAGGGAAATTCTGTTTGCAAAATCCAGGGCACCATCAAATCTAGGGAGTGGTATCAAACATCCAGCAATTGCATTTCTGTTTTTAATAGCACACATGGCACACAGAAATGCATGCAGGGACACAGGTCACCATCTCCTTGCCTGATCCATGTCTCCTGCTCTAAGCTGGCTCCAGGCATTGGGGTCTGGAAATCCTGTGGACCTAATTTCTTATTTAATTCTGGTTTCCCATTAGAACCACCTGGGGAGCTTTTAAAACTCTCTGCCCCTCCCTCAGCAGACCAAAGACATCAGCCTCCATGGGGGCTCCTGGAATCTCCCAAGCAGCTGGTCTCCAGGCTGGCTGTGCAAGGGACCCAGCCCCACTAGGGCTGGTGGGAGAGTGGGCAGGGCTGAGAGATCATGAATGCTCATTCCTGCTATCCCCCTTCCCCTCCTCATTCTGTAATAACCCTGATGCTGCCACCAGCTGACTAAGTTGCCTGTCAGGCTTCTGTTCTCCTTTGGGGTCTTTCTGCAAGCCCTCCTGCATCAGCCTCACCTCAACCTCCAAAGGGTGTAAGTCACAGATTCTAATCCAGTGTTACTACTTTGGCCTCCCTGCACCATGGCTCTCCCATGAGAGGTGGGAAACCATACGGCTGCTATCTGACAGGTTCTTTCAAGGATGCCAAGGTGATACATGAAGGGCTTAGAACTTCATACAGAGATTTGCATTTAACTGATCTGATTGATCAGAGGACCCACAGGAATCCAATCTCAGCAAGTCCAAGCAGAAGTCCCCCAACTGGCTTCTATAGTCCAACCCAGTAATCAGAGATGCCCCCTGCTCTCCATATTCCACTGGTTCCAGTCCTGCCCCTCCTAATTCCCTAACACCTGTCAAACCCTACCTCCTTCCTCTCCACTGGCCCTCCTGGTTCCTGCACTCTCTCCCACTGAATCAAGGGTAGCCCCAGACCAGGGGTTCCTGATAAGATTGCACCTTCTTCCACAAAGTCACAATTTGCAGGAGCTGTTCTCTCCTTTGCAGTGACTTTGAGATCAATGAGACCCATCTTTTCATCTGTGCACAGTGGTCCCCATGAGACCAGGACTCCCATATCACCTCCACAGAGTGCAATGGTATTGGGCAACTGTTCCTGCCCTGCCCCCACTGCCCCTCCATCCTTCTCCATAGTTGTTAGGACCACCCAAGGATACTGTGTCAGCACCTCTTTGTTTTACCACCCCCCATCCCAGCATATAAGCTCCTTAAAGAGAGTGCATTCTGGCTGTTTTGTTGCTGAATCCCCAGAGCCTGGGACTCTACTAACACCCTCAAAAAATATGTTAGTCGAATGAAAAAATGAATGAGTAGCAAAGAAATGAACTACAAACTAATGAATAAACATCTTCCTAATTTAAGATGTCTTCCTTTACTCCCTTCTACTTACAATCTCTTTTCCAACCAGCAATGACAAGGACCTGTTTGGAATTCAAAACAGGTTTCTTCCCCTTTCAAAGGAAATTGTTTAAGTAATAACTCCCATGTTGCGTGTATAACAGTCTGAGGTTAGAATTCCACAGAAGGCTTTCCTGACCTTCTCCTGCCTTCCAGGCCAGCCTCATTTCTTAGGGTTCTGAGTAAACCTGAATGCTTTACTAGCATTGCAGGTCTCTGCTGGGAACCAGCTCTCTTACCTCCTTTGTTCCTATGTGTTTCAAGACTCAGCTCAGGAGTGATTTTCCCCAGATTTACACATAATTCTGCCCTGACACATAATTGGCTTTCTCCTGTTCTAGCATTTGTCACAGTGCCTAGCATGTGTTTCCCCAAAGAGAGTGTAAACTCCTTAAGAACAGAAACTGTACTGGATCTCTATCCCCTCTGCACTGACAAAACACTGGGCACAAATTAAACACCCAATTTATCTTGGAATCTATTGTTAATTAATTTAATTGATTAACATATGCCAGCTCTACTTCACTAATTAACAAGAGTCAATCAAGGTGGGTTTTTATTATTACAAAGTTTTATTAAATAAAAAGTCCTACTGGGGCGCCTGGGTGGCTCAGTCAGTTGGGTGTCCGAGTCTTGGCTTTGGCTCAGGTCATGAACCCAGGGTCCTGAGGTAGGCCCGAGTTGGGCTGCCCCCACCCCAGCCCTGCTCAACATGCACACTCTCTTTCTTTCAAATAAATAAAATAAAATCTTTAAAAATAAATAAAAAGTCCTACTGTACCAATAAACATTATGCATCTACAGTCAATCCTCATTATTCACAGATTCCAAATTTGCAAATTCACTTACCAAAATATATTTGTCATCCAAAATTCAATTCCTAGTCATTTGCAGACATGTGCAGAGCAGCAGAAAGTTTGAGTCACCCAATCCACACCTTCCTAGCTGACACAGGACAAGGTAATTCTCTGCTTTCTTATTTCAGTTCTCATACAAAAACAAGTGTCCTTTTTGTGGTGTACTTAGTGTCATGCTTTTTACATTTTTGTGCTTTTTGCTGTGAGTTCACTGTTTAGAACATGTAGTGCTAAAGTTCTGTCTAGTGTTCTTAAGTGCAAGAAGGCTGTGGTGTGCCTTATAAAGAAAATATGTATCAGATAAGCTCCATTCAGGCATAAGCTATGCTGCTGTTAGCCATGAGTTCAATGTTAATGAATCAATAATACACGTTAAATAAGGTGTCTTTAAGTAGAAACACCCATAAAACAAGGTTATGTAATGATCAGTTGATAAAAATGTTGTGGCCAGAGGTTTGAAGGAACCTAACTCTGTATTTCCTCCTAGGAACAATAATGTTTAGTGGTTGCTAATTCAGTGTTCACAGTGATTTTGTAGAAAGCATCTGCCTCGATTAATGAGAATTAACTGTATATCCTTTAAAATGCTCACACTTACAGACCTCATAAGGAGCAGAACTGAAACACACTTGAAAACCCAAGGGAATTTATGCTACTTAAGGGTCCTTGGACATGGGGGCAAGGTGAGCCAGCAGACTCGTTCATGTGGCCACTGCAGAAGGGTATCAGCGGAAGTTGTCACATAACCCAGCTGTCATGTCCATTACTATTAGGAAAAACACACTGTAATATACTAGTAGACCATGAACTAACTGTGCAACTATGGACAAGTACATTAAGCTTTCTGGTTTTATGAATTTATCTGCAAAATTACAAAATTTGACCAAATGATTTCAAAAGACACTTCTAGCTTCCAAATGTTATTATTTCTATAGTTATAACATAAAATGTCTCTTTCTTTTTACAAATGGGGCCATGTCTAGGCCTGGCCCTCAAGCATTGTACTTCACTGAGTAGAAGGAGCACATTTCTCACTGGGATGTTTCAAGGATGTTTGAACAGTCCATTGTGCAAATTTTCACTCTCAAGCAACCAAAACAGGTAGAGAGCCAAAGGATGCTCAGCTTGGGCCAGCTCTTGGCAGCAGGGAGTGCAAAGAGGGGTTCTGGGTGGCTGACCTTTCAGTCTGGTTGGGAAGACAAAATAAATGCAAATGAAACAAATGGTAGGAGTTCAGTGGCTAAGTGGGTGAAGCTCACTGTGCTTCAGTGATAGAGATTCTGGAAGCAGAACTTCCCCAGGGGCCACCCACTGCTGGCTTCCCTCTGAATTAAGTGGCTCTACAGCCCATATATCCCTGCCCAGTGTCCCATATGTTCCCAGACCATGGGATTCTAAGGTCTTATAGGAAAGGAGAGCTGAAATGATTGATGGCTTCCTGAGTCCATGTTTCCAAGCCGACCCTGTGTCTTTGACTTTCCATCTCTAAGAATCTCAGAAGCTTGAAGAAGACACTTGACCTTGCTTGCACTGTGGCTGTGCATCTATAATTTTTTACCACAGGTGATCCTTCCAATCCTGATAACCTAAGCATCAGGGTACAAGACAGATTTAATTATGCCACTGCCTTGGGGCGCCTGGGTAGCTCAGTCGGTTAAGCATCTGCCTTTGCTCAGGTCATGATCTCAGGGTTCTGGCATCAAGCCCCACGACAGAATCTCTGCTCTGTGGGGATCCTGCTTCTCCCTCTCCCTCTGCCTCTTCCCCTGTTTGTGCTCTCTCTCTCTCTCTCTCTGTCGAATGAATAAATAAAATCTTTTTAAAAAAATATGCCACTGACTCTGTGGTACGCCTACAAGGTAGCATTCATCCTACCTGGGGATTACAAAAACCACCTTTTGGTTGACAGAAGAAGGCCCCTTGAGATTTAGGGCCCTTGAATACATTTTCCATGCCATGCATTCTTTCTTGACATCTGCAAGAGGGTATTTCGAAGTGTGATGATGAGGAAGGTGGTATGTCTCAGGAGAGAGCATCAGCTTAGGGAAAGGAACCAGAGTCTTTCCAAGTGACCTCTACCAAGTTCCCTAAGCTTAATGCCACATCTATTCATCAGAGATAACCTTACATTTATCTTAGGGCTGTCTCTGGGTTTTTGTAAGGAATAAATGAGGCACAAAGTGAGTAAACATCTAAGACACTGCTTGGCACCCAATGTTCCTGATGATTGTCATTATTTCTTTTTCTTTTTCTTATTTTTTTAAAGATTGTATTTAATTTTTTGAGAGAGAGAGCACAAACAGGAGGGAGGGACAGAAGCAGAAGCAGACTCCCAGATGAGCAGGGAGCCTGATGCAGGACTCAATCGCAGGACCCTGGGATCATGACCTGAGCCAAAGGCAGACACTTAACCAACTGAGCCACCCAGGTGCCCAATCATCGTTATTTCTTAAGCAGAAAATATTTCTTATTGATCACACAAGTATGTAGTTTTAAAATTCAGTTCCAACTTAAGCACATCCATGTAATATTAAAGCAGGGCTTTATCCTTCCATCAGGATGCAAAAGCAGAATGCAGCACTACTGAATGGCAGGTTTCAGCAATAATGTGGCACACCTGCCCTGGGTTGAACAGACAAAATGAACCAGCACAGTCCCCCTTGCTTAGAACCTCCTCCTATAGCCACTGGTAAGACTTAAATTTATTTTCCTAAGCAGCCATTGTTTCCCTTAGAAAACTGTCATGGAATTGTGATGACTGAAATTATAAAGACAGAACTTCAAACTAAAAGATTAACAAAAATCACAGTAGACTATGATTTGAAATTCAAGGTAAGTTTCCACTTCAACTTATTCCCATCTCCACTCTGAGTAAATTGAGATTTGAAAGAAAAGAAGGAAAGAGAAGGAAGGAACTTTTGTTTTCCTCCAATAGTCTCCTCACAGCTTTTGTTCATCAGCTCCTCCTGGGAACAACGGTGTGTTCAGATGGCAGAGCTTCAGTCACCATAGAAACACATCATAAAAGGTCCAGTTATTAAGGAGCAGGGTCTTCTGGTTGCCATAGGCAATGTTTCCCTAATGGATTTTCAAGGCTAGGGATGTGTTTATGGTCTGTGTGACTATTTATTTGTATCAAAGATTACAGCGTGCCTTGTGTGATCTTTAGCATTTACTTGCATTTAGATTTTCCTTTCTTTTATCTGACTTCCACTTTGTGAAAACAAATTAATCTCCCAGAACATTATAAACACCACACACCATCTTCAATAAGGAATGTTGTCTGTTTTATAAAACCAAATTGTAGAAAAATAAAGAATCATTTCCTCATTTTTGATAGGTATAAGAAGATATTCCTTTTAGCCTGTGCCCCTCACCCTGGTATATTTAAACCTAAGCTGGGTCCCAGAGAGGTAGAATCACTGGAGGCAGTAAATACAAGGAAATCTTGGGGGACTGCCCAAATCAGATAGGGACTGCCCTCACCTTCTCTCCAACCTTCTGCTTCCATGGTGACTGGCAGGGTCGACAGGGTATAGGCACTTAATTGTTCATTCATTCATTCATTCATTCATTCAAAAGGCACTTATTGAGCATCCAGCATGTGTGAAGTCTTGATAGGCCCTGAAGTGGACACAAGATTAACTCAACATTGTGTCATTTCTCATGATGCTCCTGAAGAAAGAATGGTCCAAGTCTGGGGACAGGTTTGTATAGATGATGTAGCTCTAAGTGGTTTATACTACAGATAACTAAGAAGCAAATGCAGTGACTCAGAAAGATGAATGATAAGACCAATCTCTGTCCATGTTGAAGGTCTCTCTAACTTAGTGGCTACAGAAGAGTAGAAGATTCTTTCACAAGACCACACAATATTCAGGGCAAGCTAAACATTACTACATCTCTTCAGTCATATTTCAATAAGATGTTGTATTTATTGTTGGGGGATGCTGACTGATTTTTGTGTTGTTTTGCCATCATCACACACCTTATATTGTGTGAGCATCATGAGGGTCCTGAATGAGACCTGAAGGAACCAAAAGGACTTTGAGGTCTATCTATGCAGAGCATCTTCTCAGAGGAGTTTAGGAGCTTGTTTTCTGAAAGCATGTCCCCTGACGCCAAGGGGACCTTTGGAAGATGGGTTTGATTCCCACTGTCATCACCTTCCCAGAGCCAAGACAGGGAAGAACTGCCTTCATGAGCCTCACAAATGCAATCAAGACAAATCATGATGACTACCTCTGACCATGCTGCCTTAAAGTTCAATACTGAGCACTACAGGCAATTTTTGGGGGGAAGACCTGAGAAAACATCAACATAGTTGTGGTGACCTGTTTTAGATCACTCTGGGAGGCAGTTGTTTTCTAATAGTCTGACTAGAAGCCCCCAGCATGATGCATGCCATGCACATATGGCTTTGTTCTTCAGAGTGTGGGGCTGTCATGAGGAATGACCAGGCATGACACTCCCATGCTACACTGTGAAGCAGTGACAGTCCCCTGGGCTGGAGCACTGAGGAGGAGTGGGGACAGACAGTGGGCATTGGACCATCTGTGGCACGTGGGTGATATCCCACAGCAAACAGGTGGGGACTGCAAGTGTCCAAGGTGAAGAGTGCCACAATAGGATTCATCTTGGGGTTCTGTGACATGAAACCAGCTTATGACCAGGACTTTTAAATAACTTCATAATTCAGTCTCTAAGGGGGGTTTCTAAGACCAGCTTTCAACAATTTAAAATAGTCTCACAAACTATATTAAGGGAAAAAGCAAGTTGTAAAGCAGTGTAAGCTCTATACAACCATTTTGTTTAAATTAGAAAGAGAGAGAAAAAAAGAGAATGTGGCTTGTAAATACCAGAATAAACACAAACAAGGAAAACAAAATAAAACAAACATCTCTGAAAGAATAGCAATTAGTGGAGTGGGGAAATGGGACCTAAGCAAATGGGAACAGCCAAGGGTAGACTCTCAGACCACTTATTCATATTTCTGATACATGAAGCATGTTAATATACTACTATTCAATATTAATTAAAGAATTTTTAAAATCTTAATTGATATTGTATGAGGATTTACAGATGAGGAAACTACGGATCCAGGAAGTTAAGTCACTCTCTAAGTGACTTATTGACAGTCATGATGAGATATTCAGCTTCAGCTGGCTTCCCCAGTTTAACTCCTATGCAGCTGCTGCACCCTGCCTCACTCTGTCCATGCCTTGGTCCCCACTGAAGCAGAAAATTGCTGCTACCCTCATTCTCATTGCACCTTATTTAAATCGCTATCATGTAGTACATGGTATTGTGGTTCCCTGATTAAATAATATCTCTCTTCTTTTTAAGTATTCCCTTAGAAAGAACCTAGTAGTAAAAAGATGGCAGAGGAGTAGGAGACCTATTTCAACTGGCCCCCTGAATTGAGCTGGATATCTACCAGACCTCTCTGAACACCCACAAAATCAGCCTGAGAGGTAAGAAGATAGATCCGGATCTCTACAAACAGAATATCACCAGTGGTTGGTTTTGAGGTATGAATCAGGCAGCCGTGATTCCATGGGCAGATATTGGAAGATAAACGGAAGGGGGAGGGAGCTGCCATAAGCACTGGCACCGGGAAGGTGAAATAACACAGGAGCACAAAAGCCTTCAGCACTGGGGACCGGGCACAGACTCACAGACTGATAGCAGCAGGGAAAGGACTTTAGGGCAGCCCCCTGGACTGAAGCCTGGAGCTGCAGGGGGCGCACGTGCAAACTGGGGGTGACTGGTGGTTTTAGAAGCACAAAGGACAGAGACATGCCTGGACCTGGAAGCAAGGACTGGGAATGCTGCTGTGCGGAGCACAACCCAGGACTCTGCAGTTTTAGCAGCACAGACAGAAACAGAGATAGTGTGGTCTGGAGAGCTCACTGAAGAACAGACTGCGATCTCTCTGCTCTGAGGCAGAGGGTTGCAAATGGTCTCTTCTGCTCTGACTCTCAGAGGAGATGCAGAAAGCCTCCAGGGAAAGCAACCAGAAAACAAAAGCCCCCAAAAAACCAGTTTTCACTGAGCCCATCCCTCCCCCCACAGTGGGCAGGGCAACTCTGCCCAAACAGGGTTGCCTGAGTAACAGTGCAGCAGGCCCCTCCCCCAGAAGACAGGCTGGAAGAACAAGAGGCTGACAACCCTAAGGTCCCTATAAAACAGGTGCATCTTGCTTAGGTTGTGGTCAATACTTTGGACTCTGCACATTCCCTCAACCACCCATCAACAGAATGACTAAGAAGAGGAACCCCGAAAACAGGAAAGACTCAGTGACTGTGACTTCTGCCACACATTTACAAATGGATATAGTTATAAGTAAGATGTCGGAAATAGACTTCAGGGTAACAGGTATGAAGACAATAGCTAGAATGGAGAAATTGATTAATGGAGTCTCTAAGGGCAGAAATGAGATCTGATCTGGCAGAATTTAAAAAATGCTATCAGTGAGATCCCATCTAACCTACATACTCTAATAGCTAGGGTAAACGAGGCAGAAGAATGAATTAGTGATCTAGAAGACCAGTTGATAGAAAAGAAAGGAAAAGAGGAGACCAGGGAAAAACAACTCAAAATCCATGAAAATAGAATCAGAGAAATAAGTGACACCATGAAACATTCCAATGTCAGAATTATTGGGATCCCGGAGAGGGTGGAAAGAGAGAGAGAGAGAGGACTAGAAGATACATTTGAGCAAAGCATAGCTGAGAACTTCCCTAACCTAGGAATGAAACAAATATTCATGTCCTAGAGGCAGAGAGGAGAGAACAGACCAACGCCCCGGCATGTAATAGTAAAACTCACAAATCATAGAACCAAGGAAACCATCTTAAGGGCAGTTAGGGGGAAGAGATTCCTTATGTATAGAGGGAGGAACATCAGAATAACGTCAGACGTACCCACAGAGACTTGGTAATCCAGAAAGGGCTGGCAAGACATATTCAAGGTACTAAGTGAGAAGAACATGCAGCCAAGAATACTTTATCCGGCAAGGCTGTCATTCAGAATGGATGGAGAGATAAAGAAATTCTAGGACCGGCAGAAACTGAAAGAATATATGGCCACTAAGCCAGCCCTGAAAGAAATATTAAGGGGGGTTCTATAAAAGGAGAAAGACCCCAGGAGTGATATAGAATAGAAATTTACAGAGACAATCTATAGAAACAAGGACTTCACAGGCAACATGATGAAAATAAAATCATATCTTTCAATAATCACTCTCAATGTGAAGAGCCTAAATGCTCCCATAAAATGGCACAGGGTTGCAGATTGGATAAAAAGACAGGACCCATCCATATGCTGTCTACAAGACACTCATTTTGAACCTAAAGATACATCCAGACTGAAAGTGAAGCGATGGAGATCCATCTTCCATGCCAACGGACCTCAAAAGAAAGCTGGGGTAGCGATTCTCATATCAGACAAATTAGATTTTAAGATAAAGACTATAGTTAAAGACACAGAAGGACACTATATCATTCTTAAAGGGTCTATCCAACAAGAAGATTTAACAATTGTAAATATCTACGCCCCCCACATGGGAGCAGCCATCTACATAAGCCAACTGCTAACCAAAATAGTCATATTGATAACAATATGTTAATTGTAGGAGACCTCAATACTCCAATCTCAGCAATAGACAGATCACCTAAGCAGAAAATCAACAAAGAAACAAGAGCTTTGAATGATACACTGGACCAGATGGACCTCATAGATATATACAGAATA
>NW_027680161.1:0-7503 GCF_054177405.1 Leptonychotes weddellii
GGGTTTTGACCTATTTTTATTGATTTTCAGGGGGTTCTCTGTGCCTCCTGGATTTTGATGCCTGTTTCCTTCCCCAAATTAGGGAAGTTCTCTGCTATAATTTGCTCCAATATACCTTCTGCCCCTTTCTCTCTTTCTTCTTCTTCTGGGATCCCAATTATTCTAATACTGTTTTGTCTTATGGTATCACTTATTTCTTGAATTCTGCCCTCATGATCCAGTGGTTGTTTATCTCTCTTTTTCCCTGCTTCTTTATTTTCCATCATTTGGTCTTCTGTATCACTAATTCTCTCTTCTGCCTCATTTTTCCTAGCAGTTAGAGCCTCCACCTCATTAATAGCCTTTTAGATTTCAACTTGGTTAGATTTTAGTTCTTTTATTTCTCCAGAAAGGGTTTCTCTAATATCTTCCATGCTTTTTTCAAGCCCAGCTAGTATCTTTAGAATCGTGATTCTGAACTCTAGTTCTGATGTCGTACTAATGTCTGTATTGATTAGGTCCCTGGCAGTCAGTACTGCCTCTTGTTCTTTTTTTGAGGTGATTTTTTTCTATCTTGTCATTTTGTCCAGAGGACAATAGATGAATGGGAGAACAAAATGCTAACAGGGTAACAACGTCCCCAGAAAATATACAGTAAACAAATCAAAGACCTGAAACCGGGGGAAAAGAAAGGGAAAGAAAGAAAAAAGAAAAAAGATTAAAAAAAAAAAAGAAGAAAAAAAAAGAGTGTGATCAAATATGATCAGGCTGGTGCATAGATCAGTGCCACACACTAGATTTTGGGCGTATTTTGGTCTGTCAGAAGAAAGTGCCTCCCAAAATTTTAAAGAAATAAAAACATATATGTACAAAAATAAGGGTAAATACGATGAAGGGATGGAATATGACTGTAAAGATGAAAATTATAAAAGATTTTATAAAAGGAATTGATAAGATAAGAAGTTGGTTGAAAAAAGAAAGAAGAGGAATTAAAAAAAAAAAGTGAGAGAATGTGATCAGGCAGGAGACTAGAACAAAGCCATACACTAGAGATTTAGGGTATATTTTGGTCTGTTAGAAGAAGCTGTATCCCAAAATTTTAAAGAGAGAACAACTTATATATATATGTACCAAAAATAAGGTTAACTACTATGAAGGGATAGAATATGACTCTAAAAATGAAAAATAAAAAAGATTTTTAAAAGAGGGATTGATAAGATATTGGTTGAAAAAGGAAAAGAAAAAAAGGAAAATTAAAAAAATTAACTTTGAAGACTAAAGAATCAGGGGGAAAAAAGTCATGAATTCTATCTGCTGTATTCTCCTAGTGCTGGAGTTCTGCTGTTCTCATTGATCTTGGTCTTGGCTGGCAGTTCTTGCTGATCTTCTGGGGGAGGGGCCTGTTGCAATGGTTCTCAAATGTCTGTGCCGGGGGCCGGGCTAAGTAATCTGCTCAGGTTTGCTCTCGGGAGCTTTTGTTCCCTGCAAGCTTTCCCTACAGCTTTGGATGATGAAAGTAAAAATGGCGGCCTCCCAATCTCCACCCTGGAGGAGCGGAGAACTCAGGGCCCCACTCCTCAGCGCACCCCCAGAGGGAAGCAGTCAATCACTCCCGTCTCCCAGGTCTCTGGCCGCACTCCGTGCTAACCCGGCCTGTGACCGAGAGTTTCTATCTCTGGCACTCGACCCTGTGTGGAGTCTCCCAACCCAGCAGATCCCTGCAGTGCGCTCCTGTGCCACTCCTCCTGGGGGAGGAAGGGGGGTCTCCCTGGATCTGCCGATTGTTGGGTCCCTGCTGGAAGAGCAGTGGCCCGACTGTGCCACGGCTCATGGTTTATGGCAACCCCAAGCTGAGAGCCTGCTCCTCGGCTCTGTCTCTGCAGCTGGCTTCCCCACTCTGATACCTGGGAACTCTGCTGCACTCAGGCACCCTCGGTCTTTCTGTGACCCCCAGGGGCCTGAGACCACACTGTCCCGGCGAGGGTTCCACCCCCTGCTTAGCCACTGGAGCACTGTCCCTCAGCAGAACAGACTTCTACAAGTTCCGATTTTGTGCTCTGCTGCTCTATCACTTGCCAGAAGTGGCTGATGGAGGCCCCCTCCCCCGCCGTCTATCTTCCTGAATATCACCTCAGATTCACTTCTCCGCACGTCTTACCTTCCAGAAAGTGGTCACTTTTCTGTTCAGAGAATAGCTGCTATTCTTTTCTTTGATCTCCTGTTGAGTTTGTAGGTGTTCAGAATGGTTTGATCCCTATCTAGCTGAATTCCTGGGACCAGACAAAATTTAGGTTTCCTACTCCTCTGCCATCTTGCTCCTTCCCCCCCATTCAAATTCTTAAATGATTATTGATTCAGCTACTTTCCTCTATCATTCTACTATCACCCTCTTCAAGGCAGTAATCTGCTCTCAAGACCACAAATACATCTTCCTTATTATTATTCACAAATTTACTTGTATGCCTGTCCCATCTATCCTCTACAAAGCAATGACTTCTTAAAAAAACAAATGAAATCACACCTCTGTCTTACTTAAGACACCTGGTATGAATTCACAAATCTATAAAATGACTTACAAAATGCAGTATGATCTGTTCTGTGTCAACCTCTCCAGCTAATTCCCTGACTGTATATTACCTACTTCACTCTACTTTAGCTACAGGAGGATGTTTGAGTTCTCTGAAAGCATAAAGTTGCTTTCTGCTTCATGGCTGTTGGGCATGCTGTGGTCCCTGTCCTAAACACTTTTCTCCAGATGAAGCTAGCTCTAGATAAAAGTCTCATCCTCAGAGGACCGTCCCCTTGCTTCCCGGACTAGATTTGAGCCTCCATTTATCTGCACAGTATCACAGTGTTTTTGACACTTTTTGTAGCACTTTTGTCCGAAATATGTGTATTGTGTGTGAGCTTACGTATTTATGTGTCTGTCTCCTATACCCCACAAGACCGTTAAGCTCCTTGAAAATAAAAACCTTATCTGCTTTATGTTTGCTACTCCATCCTCCTGCTCCAAACCTCCTTAACACTTTCAATAAATATATGTTCAGGGAAAAATCAACGAAGTAAAATCCATGTAGGATAAAAAGACAAAACCAGAAAGATTGCAGTCATTCTTATGTGAGCTCTATGAAAAACCTATGTCTCCAGCTGAAACATGTTTAGAGCTGGTTTTAGGCAGTGATGATATGCCTAAAAAAAAATCTGTATTCTGTTGGTTAGGAAACCTAACCTGAAGGCATTTTCAGGAAAACTAAGAGATGTAAGCCTGGTGTCAAATGGCAGAATTAAAACAATTTGATAACAAGTCTGATGTCCTTTATTCAAGGGAAGACAATCCCTGGATTGGGGGAGCACAGTGCCTCAATCACAGTGGAGCCCTCTTCCTGAGGGATTTTGGGTAAGAGTGAGTTTATAGAGCCTTAGAAGAGGCAACCCAGAAACTGGCCATGATTGGCTAGGAGGCTGGGGATTTCTGTATAAGGCCAGCAGGTCTTATTTTCTAGGGTAAGGTAAGCTAACTAACACTCAGTTACAGGATTGTCATTAGGACTGTGAGTAATTAATTAGATTTCCTTAACCAGTGTCTCCCATAAATGCAGACTAACTTAAGTATAGATTTATGATGGGTGCTGGGCCACTAGGGTGGCCTCCATTTGTGGGCCCCAGTATACAAATTAACTTTATCACCAGTAATTATAGTAAGCACTAATATTTTTGAGTGATTACTATCATACACATACTTTTCTAAGCACCTCATATATATTAACTTCTTTAATCCTCATATAAATTAGGAACTATTATTTTCCCAAATTCATGTTTGAAGAAATTGAGACCCAGTGAGGTTAAACAACTTGCCCAGGGTCTTCCAGCTAATAATGGTGAAGCCAATATTCAAGCCCAGGATGGCTTTTCCTGAGAATCATGCTGTCATTTGGGACACCCAAAGTGTTAGCTTTAAAAGAATATGGACTTTATAATCAGAAAGATGCCATTGAATTGTAGTTCTGACAGTTTATGAGATGTGTGATCTTAAGCAGGTCATTTAACCTCCCCAAATCTGTTTCTTTATCAATGAAATGGAAGTAATAATTAAGCATCTGCCTCCCAAGGTAGCATTTGGGGAAACAATGCCTTTCAACCAGGAAATACTTAAATAATGGTAACTATTGTCATTGCCATTGTGATTATGTGTTTGTTTGCAAGCAACAGAAAACTTCAATTAAACTGTCATAAGCAATAAAGAGAAATGGTTGGCTCACACAACTGAGAGGCCTTCAGAAAAGGGTTAAAGCAGTGTGGCCCAGACTTAGGACTTAATCTACTCTCTGTTCTTCTGCAGTAGCAGTTTAATGTAAAACCTAGATCCCGTCATGATCTCACCACAGTACAGACAATAATGAGGGGACTGGCCTATTTCTGGTTTAGAGTGAGAATGTTTCTCTTCCAGCCATCAGACACATTCTGGGGAAGGGAATTCCGGCATTGACTCTGTTCAGAATAACTTCGGATAGGAGGTTGCCATGAGACAGTTGCAGAGAACTGGGCTACTGCTCATTGGGGCAAGACAAGTAGAACAGAGGATGGTGTGTGAAAGTCAGATCTCTCCCCAGAAGCCAGTGCCACCCAAACCTTGTGACTTCAGCACGTGGAAAATAGGTAGTTCTCTCAAGGAACTTCCAGATGCTATTGAGAGACAATGATGTTGGATGGACAACCAATGAGTTTTCACTAAAAATTATTACTATTATTGTGTTTTTGTTATTAATATAAATATTTATGTCACAGATATTGGATGCCAGCATTTTTAGTTAGCACAACTGGTTATCAGGAACAAACCATTGTTTGAGAGAGAGGGAGAGATCATGTAGTCCCAAAATGCTAGCTCTCAGTCTTGGACCTTCTCTAGCATATGAATACCAAAATCAGATGGATTTTAAAAATTGTGTATAGACTCTAGATATGTGGCTTTTTAAAAATAATTTTGACACTTGTTTGATGAAGATATCTTACTGATATTAGGATTTGTGAAGGTTATTTTTACCCTAGAACTAGGTATACATTCATGGCAGAGGCAGTTTCCCCCTAAAGCCATACCAAACACTTATTTTTTGTCATATACTACAGAATTTGTATGAATGCATTTTTTTCTTCCCATTGAATTCAGAAATGTTCCAACATTTGGGAAAGTATCTGTGGAATCCATTGTTAAACTTGCCCTATCATGTAATCAAAGCAGAATCATTTTTAGTTCAACTATGATACGGGATCACATCTTGAAATGCTGTGAGTGTATTCTAAAGTGGTTAGAGGAGCCCCATGCTTAGTAAATGTTCTTAATGTCAATTGATTTTACTTAAAGAGGCATATTAGGATCATGTAGGAGAAGTGATAAGGTACCACCATAGTGAAGCTTAGGAGGTTACTCATATATAGTATAGGGGAAGTTGTATTTACCCTCACCTACCCATCACCTCCCACCTCTCAGAAAAATATACTGGTATATTTGAGAGCCTTCTTTATAAATTTGAAAAACAATGGTTTTGTAAATTAAGAGCCTAAATTCAAATGTCAGCTCTATCAATTCTACCTGTGTGACTTTGCTTTACCTTGATTACCCTTGAAACTCAATTTCTCTATCTGTAATGGGGAGACATTAATTAAAAAAAAAACAAAAAACAAAAAACACTTTTCCCTCCTACAGCTCAGGATTTCATATCTTAAATTTTAATTTGAAATAATCAAATTCAGTCCTCTCAAGAGAATGTAGAAAATGAGTTCTATTGAATTTACAAAAAAGCTCTGTAGCAACAGAAGATTTCTTTGTTCTATGTTTACAATCCATTAGGTGAAATGCTCATATTAAAAGTCTCTTATACTTCCCAGAATTAATACCTTTTTTTTGAAATCTCAAAAAATTCTAAATTTATTCTTTGCATGACGATCTTTCTTTAAAAATAAAAAGCATGACTCCTCCCTTGCTAATGTTAAATTCACACATCAAATTTTGGCATAGTTAAAAATATCTATCTAATGAATATAAAATACGAGGGCTTTATCCCACCCTCCCCCCTCAGTTTGGTCTTATCTCACATCAAGTCATAGTCACGAATTTATTTTCCCTTTCTTCATTCAGCCAGCACTAATTTAGAACCTACTGTGGGCTAGAATCAGGGTATAGGCTGGGCTAGTTAAAACACTTCAATTTAGATTTTGTGATTTTGTAATGTCTCCTGTGGGGGAGGCCTCTGCACTTACTGAACTAACAATTGCCTGTTGGTTATGTAAGACTGATTTAGAAGAGAAAATACTTTCATTTATATACCTAAGCTTTCCAATAAAAGGCAAGCTGTAAAATTGATTTCCATTGCAGGCACACACACATAGACTAAAACATTTTACCAATAAAATCTACCTCCTGTTTCTCTAGGCTTGTAACTTCAATATGCAGAGGGAATCTGTACAGGCATGCAAGAGAAAAATGTTTTTCTATTCTTTTATCAACGAATCTTAACACAGATCAAAATGCGAGTAACCAGCAGATGGTGCTTTTAGTAATAAATTTATAAGAGGTTACTAAATATCCTTTCTATATTTTTTTAATAAAACTAACAAAAAATGAGGCAAGGTAATATTTTGCCATGACATGAAGCTTCTTTTATGGAATTATTAACGTGTGTACTTAAAAAGCTCAGCACAGTTTTTCCAATTTCCCTGTCAGTTATCAGTCAAATAATAAGATGAAATATCAAAGAAGCTGAAGTTAATATAAGTATTATATCCCAGTGGTTTATTTAAATGCTATATGCTTTTATAGCTGGAGTAATTTAACTGCCATCATAACGCCAATTACAAATAAACTCACAAGGGGCCCCCGGATGATGTAGTCAATTAAGCATCTGACTCTTGGTTTCAGTTCAGGTCTTGATCTCAGGGTCTTGAGATCAAGTCCTGCATTGGGCTCTGAGCTCAGCAAGGAGTCTGCTAAAGTTTCTCTCTCCTTCTCCCTCTACCCCTCCCTGTGCTCTCTCTCTCTCTCTCTCAAATAAATAAATAAATCTTAAAAAAATCATATATTGTTTTAACTCATGTTGATTTGGTAACACATTTTTGTGTGTGTATAATATTTTTAAATACTAAAAATTAAAAATTTGAGATGACTTAGGTAAAATTACCATGAAGGTGAGATTCTTGATCTCTAATAACAACAACTACATTAGCATTTGCTCTTGGCATGTTTTATTTGGTCTCTTTCTTTGGCTCTGGACTTCATCTCTTTTCTATCAACTTCATTGTATTATGTTCTTCAAGTTGGCCACCTCAAATCCTTTTTAGATGGAAATCGATTTTAAATAGTTATACAATAGATAGTATAAAATGTTTAATAATATAGTATTAACTTCAAGTATGTTGTTCAATGAGATAAGAAAGGAAAATCACATTAATTTGATTTTTGTGGTAGAATCGTGCAGATCACATTTGAGGTCATCACAATGGGAAGACTAAATCTGTTTTTTTTTTTTTTTT
>NW_027680162.1:0-376 GCF_054177405.1 Leptonychotes weddellii
GAAGAAATAGGCAGGCAACCTTCCACAATTCAGATAAAATAATCTTTGCCATAAGCCCAGGACAAGTGTTGTGGAATTTGAGATAGTTAAGTTGCATTTCTCAGAAGTCAAAAGCAGGTCAGTGGGTCCACCAAATTCTTCTGGTTACTTCAAATATCACATTACCCAATACTGATAGCTTCTTAGGCCCATGGGAATAAAATCACATTAAAAAACACTGAAAAGGATAATGATGTAAGAGATATCCACTGTGAAATACTTCTTTGCAACTTTCTAAGATTCATATTTCTAAGTACACAGTTGTGTGCCTTTTGTTATTTTGCTTTTTAATCATGGGGCATTAAAAATTGGCATTTAAGAAATAAAATTAAAAAAA
>NW_027680163.1:0-376 GCF_054177405.1 Leptonychotes weddellii
CTGTCTCGAAATTCTTAAATAATTTCTGAAAAAGGAGACCCACATTTTCATTTTGCACTGGGACCCGCAGTGATGCAGCCCATCGTGTGACTGGACTAAGCCTTTTTGCTTCAAACCTAGATTTCTTTGCAATATGCTGACCTTTGGCTTCTCAAATAGACACAAAACGTGGGCGCCTGGGTGGCTCAGTCGGTTAAGCGTCTGCCTTCGGCTCAGGTCGTGATCCTGGAGTCCCTGGATCGAGTCCCGCATCGGGTTCCCTGCTCGGCGGGGAGTCTGCTTCTCCCTCTGACCCTGTCCCCTCTCATGTGTTCTCTCTCTCTCATTCTCTCTCTCTCAAATAAATAAAATAAAAACAAAAAAACAACAACAACAA
>NW_027680164.1:0-376 GCF_054177405.1 Leptonychotes weddellii
AGGAGGGCCCCCACTCTGACCCCAAGTCCGCAGTGAGGGCCACCCCTGGGCCGTGTGGCGCTGGTTCAGGGAAGAGAGGACACTGCAGCCACTCATTTCGGTCTGTGGCTTTGAAGCCGCTGCCAGCCCGGGAGGCTCCCAGCTTCGTGCCACGCCTGCGGGTCCCTGACCCAGGATGGGCCTTCCCTCCTCAGGACACGCTTGCCGGCTGCAGGGTACGACAGAGTTATCAGGGGGCCGGTGGAAAGCCGAACCTCCCGCCCCCTTGCCCAGTGACAGTCGCCCCTGTCCCCCCCCCCGCCCCGTGCTCCAGGCACAGCTCACAGCAGCTCTTTCCACGTGCTGCCTCATTTACAATGAGTGGGTACGAGCGCCC
>NW_027680165.1:0-376 GCF_054177405.1 Leptonychotes weddellii
AGGGGATGTCCAGCATTGGCTAGAATCACCCAACCCCCTCCAGAGGACAGACCATGAGTGCATAGTCATAGGTGGCTCCAATCTTAACTGGGTCAATGGACATAGGGGCAGTCTTCTGTCCATATAGTTCTTTACTTTGCCTCCTCAGTACCAAGCTTTCCAGGGCCAGCAAATGGAATATGACAGGGTTCTTTTTTTTTTAAATTTTTTTATTGTTATGTTAATCCCCATACATAACATCATTAGTTTTAGATGTAGTGTTCCATGATTCATTGTTTGTGCACAACATCCAGTGCTCCATGCAGAATGTGCCCTCTTTAATACCCATCACCAGGCTAACCCATCCCCCCACCCCCCTCCCCTCTAGAACCCTCAG
>NW_027680166.1:0-376 GCF_054177405.1 Leptonychotes weddellii
TCCAGTTCTCTGATTAGTATGGGAAAGAATCTGACTTCCTACATCTATGTGGTATTAAAAATGATGCATCTACTAAGTAAGATGTGGTTCCATGGAAACCTGAAACATTTGGAATGAGTGTCAACAACTTTTAAAAATGGTGTAGACCATCACATGTGGGACTTAAGAAACAAAACAAAGAAAAAAAGAGACAACAACAGCAACAACAACAACAAACCAGGCTCTTAAATATAGAGAACAAACTGGTGGTTGCCAGGGGGCAGGTGGATGAGGGCAGGGCTTGAGACAGGTGAAGGGGATTAAGAGTGCATTTATCTGAGGGGAAGAATGAAGCGGGGGAAATCGGAGGGGTGGACGAACCATGAGAGACGATGGA
>NW_027680167.1:0-376 GCF_054177405.1 Leptonychotes weddellii
GAGACTGTCTTTTTTCCATTGTACATTCTTTCCTACTTTGTTGAAGATGAGTTGACCATAGAGTTGAGGGTCCATTTCTGGGCTCTCTATTCTGTTCCATTGATCTATGTGTCTGTTTTTGTGTCAATTACTGCCTTTGCTTCTTTTCAAAGATTGGTTTACTGTATTTATGTGGGCTTATTTCTAGGCTATCTATTATGTTCCATTCATCTATTTGCCTATTCTTTCATTAATACCACACAATCTTGATTACTATGGCTTTATAGTAAGTCTTGAAGTTGGGTAGTATTAGTCTTCTGATTTTTAAAAGAAGTTGTATCAAATTGCCATTCTGAGTCTTTTGCTTTTCATATAAACCTTAGAATCATTGGACTTA
>NW_027680168.1:0-376 GCF_054177405.1 Leptonychotes weddellii
GCCTATTTTATTAGCTATTTCAAAGAACCAAATTTTACTTTTGATATATCATTTTATTGTCATACAGCTTTAAACTCTAAGTATTTTAAAATTTCCATTGTATATTAGTTCTTTGTTTTTTAAATATTTAAGTTATTTGGAACTATTGTAATTTCCAACTGCATATTATGCTCATTTGTACTTATTGTACTGATATTTTCATATGATGCCACTTATTTTCAGTATGTTAAAATTACTGTAGTTCTAGTGCATGTTATAAATATGATTAAAAAACACTGACTAAAATAATACACATAGTAGAAGTTCAATAAATACATGTATAAATAAATAAATAATATTTAGCTATTAGTTGTGTTTTCAATTCCTCTATTTTTAA
>NW_027680169.1:0-376 GCF_054177405.1 Leptonychotes weddellii
CCAGAAGGATGTCGTACCTTGGAAGCCAAGTCTAGTAGGTCCTCTTCTTCTTCTCTAAAGATGGCCTCAGCGCTCTTTCCTTTACAATGTGATCTTAACACAGTGCCGTTGACAGGTGGGGTCTGCGACTATGGCCAAAGTGAAACTAGAATTTCCAAGGTTAGATGGTAAAAGGAAAGGCAATATAGCTTTTGCCTGGCCCTCTCGCTCTTTGGTGATGTAGCTCATGAGGCCTGAGGATTTAAGACACCTGGCTACTCTGATGCAGATGCTGCCATGCTGGGGACACCACAGACAGAGACAAAGACAGAGATGGAGACAGATACCAGAGGAGTCCAAGCGTTCCAGCATCTTGGTGTATGTGAGTCTTCTTAGC
>NW_027680170.1:0-376 GCF_054177405.1 Leptonychotes weddellii
CGTGGGGAGCTCCTGCCCCGTACCCAGCCCTGCACTACCCTTCAGAGTAGAGCACCAGGACTAGCCCGGGTGGCCCGCCAAGTCACCCCGGGACCTCTGGTCCCCGCCGAGCTCCCCAAGGCAGTCATCGTGCTGCTGAGAGCCCGCCCTGTAAACCCCCCCAGGCCCGGGAGCTCCGTGTCCCCAACACCCAATGTCCAGCTGGGGTGTCTCACATGGTAGCTGAGGAGGATGAGGACCTCCTTGTCCCGGGCTGTGGGGTGCAGGGCATGGGATCAGCCCACAGCAACAGCCCCTCCAGCTTTCAGGAGTAAGGGGGTCTACAGCCGCTGTTGTTGTATTTGCAGTGGGCGTCTCAGAGCTCACAGGGGCCCTC
>NW_027680171.1:0-376 GCF_054177405.1 Leptonychotes weddellii
ATTATTCATAGACAGAAACAGAGCCCTCTGTGAGAAACTGAAACTTTAAGCCCATCATGAAAACAGGTGAATAGATTCAGTAACATGGCCAAGAAACTAAAACTATAAACTAAAACGAAAATCCAAATGAAAGCTAAAAACCAAATGCAACCAATAAGAAAATTCATACTCTTGGGACCATAGGCAATAGAGAAATCTGAAAGGGAACTTTAAATAATAAGATTAAAAATGTTCATAGATGAAGGAATGGATGCTATGGATGCTGTGGAAACAAAGAAAGCGCATCAGAAAATTATCCAAATAGAAATTTTAAGAGTGAATTTAAATTAAAAAAAATTTAAGAGTAAGACATTAATATTTTCCTCTGTGTGGGAGA
>NW_027680172.1:0-7503 GCF_054177405.1 Leptonychotes weddellii
CTCTTATCTGTCAAATAAATAAAGAAAATCTTAAAAAAAAAAAAAAAAGAATCACCTGGAATAACCGATAAAATGCAGATCCTTAAGCTTATAGCAAATGAAATGTGGCTAGCGTGATGCAGGAGCTGAATTTTAATCTTTTTTTTTTTTTTTTAAAGATTTTTTTTTTTATTTATTTGACAGAGAGAGACATAGCGAGAGAGGGAACACAAGCAGGGGGAGTGGGAGAGGGAGAAGCAGGCTTCCCGCTGAGCAGGGAGCCCGATGAGGGGCTCGATCCCAGGACCCTGGGATCATGACCCGAGCCGAAGGCAGACGCTCAACGACTGAGCCACCCAGGCGCCCCTGAATTTTAATCTTAATTAACTAAAAGTACATAGCCGCATGTGGCCGTTGGCTAGAGTACTGACAGCACAATTCTAGATTCTGGATCTGGTTCCCACAGCCTCTGAGCGACTGAACCCCCTTGGCATTATGCCATCATTTCTTTTTTTTTTTTTTTTTTTTTAAGATTTTATTTATTTATTTGAGAGAGAGAGTACATGAGAGGGGGAGGGTCAGAGGACGAAGCAGACTCCCTGCCGAGCAGGGAGCCCGATGCGGGACTCGATCCCGGGACTCCAGGATCATGACCTGAGCCGAAGGCAGTCGCGTAACCAACTGAGCCACCCAGGCGCCCCTATGCCATCATTTCAACACAAGTTTGTAAGTGTTACCACCATTATTATTATTATTATTATGAATGACATTGTAGCTTCCGCTTATTATTTCATGATTTTTGGAATATTTCTTTTAATTATGACATGAAGATTAGGCTCAGTTGCAGATGACAGAAAACACAGAATATTAGTAACTTAAATTAAGAGAGAGAAATTGATTTCTCTCATATAAAAGGGTTTCAGAGGAAATTGGTCCTGGATAAGGACAGATGCCCAATAGCCAGTGGTCCAGGCTCCTATCCTATGTACCTTGATCTTCTCCCTGTCCCTCCCTGTCCCTCCCACTCCCTCCCTCTTCGTCCCTGTCACTCTACAACCATCCATCCATCCATCCATCGATCCACCATCCATCCACCTACCTAAATACTTCACTGTGTTTCCTAAGAACAAGGCATTCTCTTCTATAACCTTAGTAAAATTATCAAAATCAGGAATCTATAAACTTTCATCAGATTTCACCAATTGTCCTATTACCGACCTTTAGAACAGAAGAAAATCCCAGATCACTTGTGGCAGTCAGTTGGCCTTTTAGTTTCCTTCAATCGGAACAGTTTCTGAACCTTTCTTTGTCTTTTGTGACCTTGACATTTTTGAAAAATATAGGTCAGTAATTTGGCAGAATGTCCTTCAGGTTGGGTTTGTCTCATGTTTCCTCATGATTAGATTCAGGTTATGCGTTTTTGGCAGAAATACCACAGAAGTAATGTGTTTTTCTCAGACCCATCACTGGCAATGTTAACTTTTTTTTTTTTTTTAAGATTTTATTCATTTATTCGACAGAGAGAGACACAGCGAGAGAAGGGACACAAGCAGGGGGAGTGGGAAAGGGAGAAGCAGGCTTCCCGCTGAGCAGGGAGCCCGATGTGGGGCTCGATCCCAGGACCCTGGGATCATGACCTGAGCTGAAGGCAGACGCCTAACGACTGAGCCACCCAGGCGCCCCTGGCAATGTTAACTTTGATCACTTGGTGGCATTTGCCAAATTTCTCCCCTTGAAAGTTACCATTTCCTCCTTCATAATTAATAAGTATCTTGTGGGGAGGTACTCTGAGACTCTGTAAATATCCTGTTACTTATCAAATTTTCGGTCATTTAGCATCTATTCTTGTCTGAACCAATTATTACTCACCACATTTTTTAAAGAAAATCAGAGAATATCACATCATTTTCTTCCACTTTTTATTTTCAGAAGAAAGCGACACTTTTTTTAACTTAACCACAATACCATGATCATGCTTATCAAAAGTATCAATCAGTGTTAAAAATTTCCCCATCTGTCTCTATTTTCTTTTTTAACATTTGACTTGTTTGACCCAGAATCCAAACAAGGCCCTCTCGTGGTATTTAGTTAATGAATCTCTGAGGTATTTAAATATTTTTTTATTAACCATTTTATTTATGGGGCGCCTGGGTGGCTCAGTCCATTAAGTGTCTGCCTTCGGCTCCGGTCATGATCCCGGGGTCCTGGGATCGAGCCCTGCCTCGGGATCCCTGCTCAGTGGGGAGCCTGCTTCTCCCTCTGCCTCTCTCTCTCTCTGTCTCACATGAATAAATACATAAAATCTTTTTTTTTAAGATTTTATTTATTTATTTGACACAGAGAGAGAGATCACAAGTAGGCAGAGCGGCAGGCAGAGGGAGAGGGAGAAGCAGGCTCCCCACTGAGCAGGGAACCTGATGTGGGACTCGATCCCCGGACCCCGGGATCATGACCTGAGCCGAAGGCAGATGCTTAACTGACTGAGCCACCCAGGTGCCCAATACCTAAAATCTTTTTAAAAAGATTTTATTTATTTACTTGAGAGATAGAGAGAGAAAGCATGAAGGGAGGTGGGGGGAAGGGCAGAGGGAGAGGGAGAAGCAAACTCCCTGCTGAGCAGGGAGTGGGGCTCAATCCCAGGACCCCAGGATCTTGACCTGAGCCAAAGGCAGACGCTTAACCAGCTGAGCCAACCAGGCCCCCTTCTGAAGTACTGTTTAACAAGCTTTCCTTGTGAAACCTATTTAGCCTTGTTTAATGAGGTTTAACAGTTTCCTCTCCCTTCCTTCCTTCCTTCCTTCCTTCCTTCCTTCCTTCCTTCCTTCCTTCCTTCCTTCCTTCCTTCCTTCCTTCCTTCCTCCCTCCCTCCCTCCCTCCCTTCCTTCCTTCCTTTTTTCCCTCCCTTCCTTCTTTCCTTCCTTCCACCCTTTCTTCTTTCCTTCCTCACTCCCTCCTTCCCTTCTGTCCTAACTCATTTGTTGAAGAAACCAGGTTGTTTGTCCTGAAGCGCTTCCCATAGTTTGATATTGGTTGATGGCAGCCCTAAGGGGTCATTTAACAGGTCCCGTCAGATTCAAGATAGGTATTTTTGGCTTTAATTCTTGATACGTAGTGCTGGAAACTTCCATCAGGAGGACATGAAGTCTGGCTGTCTCTCTCTTGCTGGTAACTAAGACTGATCAGGACGTTCAGATGCTGTCAGACTGATCCCACCTTTATAAATTCCTCATCCAACTATTCCTAATGATTTGGTCATCCATGGACAACCATTGACTGGATCCATTGTTTGCAAAGGATTTTTAGCCCACCTCCCCATCTCCACATCCTGGCTGTTTTTTCTCATTTGTCTACAAAGCAAATGTACTCTCCCAAAATTCAGACATCTGATGTTCACCACCTTTCCATGAATGTCTTGTGTGGATAAGTTAAATCTGTCAAAAAAAAGGAAATGAAGTTGGGTGGATGATTCATTTTTAGTGGTGACTGTGGTGTAAGTGTTAAAGGTGCAAACTAGAAAGTCTGAAAAACCTGACCTGAGTCTCAAATCCAATAGTTGACAACCCAAGCCAACTTTGAGCGTCACCTGACAAACCTCAGCTGGCTTCTTCATCTGTAAAATGGATATATTAATAATTCCAACCTCAAATGTAAAATGGTACTGCCACTTTGGAAAACAGTTTGGTGGTTTCTTACAAAGGCAAATGTAAACTTACCGTATGACTCATCAATTTGACTCCAGGTATCTACCCAGGAGAAATGAAAACCTAGTTCCACACAAAGACTTGTATGTGAATATTCACTACAGCATTTTTCTAATAGCCCCGAAGTGGAAACCACTCAAATGTCCATCAGCTGGTGAATGGAGAAACAAAACGTGGTACACCATAAAATGGAATATGACTCAGCAATAAAAAGAGGTATATATTACATATATAACGATACACACAATAGCGTGGATGAAACTCAAAATAATTACGCTAGGGCGCCTGGGTGGCTCAGTTGGTTAAGCGACTGCCTTCAGCTCAGGTCATGATCCTGGAGTCCCTGGATCAAGGCCCACATCGGGCTCCCTGCTCAGCAGGGAGCCTGCTTCTCCCTCTGACCCTCCCCCCTCTCATGTGCTCTCTCTCTCATTCTCTCTGTCTCAAATAAATAAATAAAATCTTTAAAAAAAAAATAATAATTACGCTAAGTGAAAGAAGCCACACACAAAAGATCCCATATTAGGGGCGCTTGGGTGGCTCAGTCGTTAAGCGTCTGCCTTCGGCTCAGGTCAGGATCCCAGGGTCCTGGGATCGAGCCCCACATCGGGCTCTCTGCTCTGCGGGAAGCCTGCTTCTCCCTCTCCCACTCCCCCTGCTTGTGTTCCCTCTCTCACTGTCTCTCTCTCTCTGTCAAATAAATAAATAAAATCTTAAAAAAAAAAAAGATCCCATATTATATGGTTCCATTGTCCATAAGAGGCAAATCTTTATTTTTTTTTAAAGATTTTTATTTATTCATTTGAGACACAGAGGTACAGAGAGAGAGAGAGCATGAGCAGGGGGAGAGGCAGAGGGAGAAGCAGGCTCCCCGCTGAGCCAGGAGCCTGATGTGGGGCTCGATCCCAGGACCCTGGGATCATGACCTGAGCCAAAGGCAGACGCTTAAGAACTGAGCCACCCAGGCTCCCCAAGTGGCAAATCTTTAGAGACAGAAAGTAGGTTACGTTGCCTGGGGCTAGAGGTAGGAAGAGGGATTAATTGTAAACAGGCATGAGGGCTGTTATTGGGGTGATGGAAATATTCTAAAATGTGGATTGTGATGATAGTTGAACAACTTGGTAAATGTACTAAAAACCATTGATATATACTTAATGCGTGAAAATTTTGTGGCAAGTAAATTTTACTTCAATAAGCTTATTAAAAAAGAAACCCAACTTCTCAAAATATATGTGAGTGCTCTATTTGATTCCTACCCTCAGAGATCTTATATTCTAGTAGGGGAGACAGTCCATTAAAATAAATATATAATACAATGTTAGGAAGTTTTCATCATGGAAAACAGTACCTAGGTTCCTTATAAGATAAAGAAAAAATAGAAATACCATATGATCTAACAATATCAGTTTTGGGTATATATCCAAGGGAAATGAAATCAGTATCTTGGGAAAGGCTGGTGGCTCAGTCAGTTAAGTGTCTGACTCTTGATCTCAGCCTAGGTCTTGATCTCAGGGCTGTGAGTTCAAGCCACACGTTGGGGTCCATGCTGGGTGTGGAGCCTGCTTAAAAGAAAATCAGTATCTTGAAGAGATATCTGTGCTCCTATGTTCATTGTAGCATTATTCACAATAGACAAGATATGGAAACAACCTAAGTGTTCATCAAAGGATGAATGAATAAAGAAAATGTGAGATATATATATATATACATATGTTTGTATACATATATGTATTACATATATACTTATAAATTACATATATAACATAAAATGTGTAAGAGAGATGCATGCATACATAATCACAATGGAATATTATTCAGCCATAAAGAAGGGAATCCTGCCATTTGCAACAATATGGATGAACCTGGAGGACACAAAGCTAGGTGAAATAAAACAGACACAGACAAATACTGTACGATTTTGCTTATACACGGAATCTAAAAAAATGGAACTCACAGAAGCAGAAAGTGGATTGGCAATTGCCAGGGTCTGGGAAGTGGGGGAAATGGGGAGATGTTGGTCAACGGGTACATAACTTTCAGTTATAAGATGAAAAAGTTCTGGGGCGCCTGGGTGGCTCAGTCGTTGAGCGTCTGCCTTCGGCTCAGGTCATGATCCCAGGGTCCTGGGATCGGGCCCCGCATCGGGCTCCCTGCTCAGCGGGAAGTCTGCTTCTCCCTCTCCCACTTCCTCTGCTTGTGTTCCCTCTCTCGCTGTGTCTCTCTGTCAAATAAATAAAATCTTTAAAAAAAAAAAAGATGAAAAAGTTCTGGGGTGCCTGGGTGGTGCGGTTGGTTAAGTGACCAACTCTTGGTTTCAGGTCAGGTTGTGATCTTGGGGTGTTGAGATCAAGCCCCATTTCGGGCTCCACACCAAGTGCGGAGCCTGCTTAAGACTTTCTCTCTCTCTCCCTCTGCCCCTCCCCACCACTTGCTCTCTCTCTCTCTCAAATGAATAAATAAATAAATCTTAAAAAGTAAGATGAAGAAGTTCTGAGGATCTAATGTACAGAATGGTGAATGTAGTTAATACTGTATTGTATAGTTGGGGGACGCCTGGGTGGCTCAGTCGGTTAAGCGGCTGCCTTCAGCTCCGGTCATGATCCCAGGGTCCTGGGATCGAGTCCCACATCGGGCTCCCTGCTCAGCAGGGAGTCTGCTTCTCCCTCTGCCTCTGCCCCTCCCCCTGCTTGTACTCTCTCTCTCTCTCTCCAGCAAATAAATAAAGAAAATCTTAAAAAAAAAAATACTGTATTGTATAGTTGGAATTCGTTAAGACAGTAGTGTTCTTACTATACACAAAAAATGATAACTGAGGTGCTGGGCGTGTTAATTAGCTGGATTGTGGTAATCATTTCACAACTTATATGTATATCAAATCTTCATGCTGTACACTTTAAATACATGCAGTTTTTAATTGCTGCTTATACCTCAATAAAGCTGGGGAAAATGCTTCTGAAACTTTCACAAGTGGGGAGCTTGTGGAAAATACAGCTTCCTGGGCCCTACCAGGGCTGGCAGAATCTGATGCCAGGGCCCAGGACTCTGCATCTTTACTCTGTGCTGCTCCTGATGTGACCCATCCATGACTTACAATGTTCACAATGCTGGTTTGGGGCTGATTTCAATCTGTAAGATAGTTCCCAGAGGAAATATGGTTCAGCCAAGGCGATTGCTTTGTCATTTCAATGTGGAAATCGTTCTCATCCAGGGTGACCCACACCCTCAGGGGATGTTTGGCAAAGTCTGGAGACATTTTCCGTTGCCCCACCTGAGAGTGGAGGTGGGATGGTGCTGATCATCCTGCAATGCAGAGGACAGTCTCCCATGACAAAGGATTATTGGGCCCCCAATGTCAGTAGTGCCCCATGTTGAGGTCTAGCATGTGCCCTTCTGGCTCCTTCCACCTGATCAGCTGGTTCAGGACTCCTAGGCCACAGTTGGGAGTGTGAGGAAACTTCTAGAGGCATCCCCAATGCCCTGATCAGAGACTGTCGGTCAAGTCTCTTTGCCAGGTAGTTTTAATCACTTAGTGATTGCCTTTAGAGAGGCAGTTGTGGTTAATTAGTGGTCATTTCCGGGAAGGAGGGGCTTCAGGTGAAGTCCCTTTGATTTAATGGCCCAGGGCAGGCCCACTTCTCATTCCTGCTCAGGGTAGTGAGGAAGATTTTCTTTGCAGTTCTGGAGGGGACACTGTGTGTTTTCACTTTGTGCGCCAGGAGGTGGGTGATTCCCCAGGGTCCGTCCACTTTAGGGCCTGGTGGCTACAATGGGTGGTGGCCACAGGACTCAGGCAGGCCGAAGAAGTCTGGGGTGGGCTGAGGGA
>NW_027680173.1:0-376 GCF_054177405.1 Leptonychotes weddellii
AGCATTCCCTAGTCATTATGACAACCAGAAGTGTCTCCACATAGATCCAGCCACCTCCCAAGGGAATAGCACCGCTCCATTTTCTTACTCTGCTTCCGATTCTAATTTTTATTACTAGTTATAGCAAGGGTAGTATAGCAATTTCTTCTGCTTCGTGTGTTCCCCTCAACTTTCCACTCTTACCATTCATTCTAAACAGGTTATTTTGAAGTGATAGAATTCCTATGTTCAGAAATAAGTCAATCAGAGAAAGACCTGTCTCATATGACCTCACTGATATGAGGAATTCTTTTTTTTTTTTAAAGATTTTATTTATTTATTTGAGAGAGAGAGAGTGAGAGAGAGAGCCCAAGAGGGGGTAGGGTCAGAGGGAGAA
>NW_027680174.1:0-376 GCF_054177405.1 Leptonychotes weddellii
AAAGACTCAATAAAAAAAAACTGTTGAAACTAATAAATGAATTCAGTAAAGTCATAGGAAGTAAAATCAATATACAGAAATCTGTTGCACTTCTGTGCACTAATGATAAAATATCTGAAAAAGAAATAAAGAAAACAATTTCATTCACATTAGTTTTAAAACTAAAATACTTAGGGGCGCCTGGGTGGCTCGGTCGTTGATTGTCTGCCTTCGGCTCAGGTCGTGATTCCGGGTCCTGGGATCGAGCCCTGCGTCGGGCTCCCTGCTCCGTGGGAAGCCTGCTTCTCCCTCTCCCACTCCCCCTGCTTGTGTTCCCTCTCTCGCTGTGTCTCTCTCTCTGTCAAATGAATGGATAAAATCTTAAAAAAAAAAAAAA
>NW_027680175.1:0-376 GCF_054177405.1 Leptonychotes weddellii
CCTGGGTGGGTGATTCCCCAGAGACCTGACAGCAAGCAATGCCTTCTCTACCTGAGGGAAGCCATCTTCAACTCAGCCCTCAGACCACTTCCTCAGATAAAGACACAAAAATATGAGTTCACAATTGTGCAAGACTGTTGAATCTCAGATCTGTACCTCTGAAACAAATAATGCAATATATGTTAAGAAAAAAAAAAAAGAAGAAGAAGAAGGTAGCGGGAGGGGAGGAATGAAGCGGGGGAAATCGGAGGGGTGGACGAACCATGAGAGACGATGGACTCTGAAAAACAAACTGAGGGTTCTAGAGGGGAGGGGGGTGGGAGGATGGGTTGGCCTGGTGGTGGGTATTGAGGAGGGCACGTTCTGCATGGAGCAC
>NW_027680176.1:0-376 GCF_054177405.1 Leptonychotes weddellii
CCACGCCCACAAAGTGCGAGGCCGGCACGCCCACCAGCCCGCCTCCGGAAGCCTGGAGCAGACGCGACGCGTGCCAGCGCCTCAGCCTGAGCGCCAGCAGCACGATGACAAAGGCCAGGAAGACGCACGAGACTGCCGCCACCGCCACCACCAGATACAGCGTGAGGTCCGAATCGTCTGGGTCGGCGGGGGTCCTGATGCTGCCCAGATCGGCCAGGACGTCCGGGATGTTGTCGGCCACGGCCACGGTGAGCGTGACGGTGGCCGAGAGAGGGGGCTGGCCGTGGTCCTGCACCGCCACCACCAGGCTCTGCTTGAGCGCGTCTCTGTCCAGCAGGGCCCGCGCCGTGCGCACCTCGCCCGTGTGCAGCCCCAC
>NW_027680177.1:0-376 GCF_054177405.1 Leptonychotes weddellii
AAACAAACTGAGGGTTCTAGAGGGGAGGGGGGTGGGAGGATGGGTTGGCCTGGTGGTGGGTATTGAGGAGGGCACGTTCTGCATGGAGCACTGGGTGTTGTGCACGAACAATGAATCATGGAACACTTCATCTAGAACTAATGATGTAATGTATGGGGATTAACATAAGAATAAAATAAATAAATAAATAAATAAATAAGAAAAAAAAAAAGATACTATGGACCTATATGACATATTTAACAAAAAAAGTTAAAAAAAAAAAAAAAGATATTTATGAAAATGCTACCCATTGCTTGCCTCAAAGTAATGTAATTTCAGGGAATGAATGTGTTTACCACACTGTAGTATATGTAATACACTATATAACAAAATATGC
>NW_027680178.1:0-376 GCF_054177405.1 Leptonychotes weddellii
CATGAGAGACGATGGACTCTGAAAAACAAACTGAGGGTTCTAGAGGGGCGTGGGAGGATGGGTTAGCCTGGTGGTGATGGGTATTAAGGAGGGCATGTACTGAATGGAGCACTGGGTGTTATGCACAAACAATGAATCATGGAACACTGCATCTAAAACTAATGATGTAATGTATGATGATTAACATAACAATAAAAATTTAAAAAAGAAAGAAAAACAAATCGTCACTTCCCAACATTTGTTATGCAGCTATTTTTCTGGAAAATGCTTTTCTGAAACTATTCTAATAAACAGAGAATTCCAGAAGCACTCTACTTTCACCTGAAAGGCACAGTACACTTTTGCCATTTCACCTCAGAACAGTGCAACTCTCCCG
>NW_027680179.1:0-376 GCF_054177405.1 Leptonychotes weddellii
CGTATTTCTTTACCCTGATTATAAAATAACTTTGCCCTTGATTATAAAATTAATACCTGCTCACTGCTAAAGGTCAGAAAATATCAAAGACTACAGAACAGAAAATACATCTCTCTCTTAATCCTACCACTGGAGACATTGTTAATATTTCTTAAAATATTTTTTTATTTATTATTTGAGAGAGAGAGCGCGAGAGCACGAGCAGCGGGAGGCGCAGAGGGAGAGGGAGAAGCAGACTCTCCGGGATCGTGACCCCAGCGGAAGGCAGCCGCTCAACCTACGGCGCCACCCACGCGTCCCTAATGCTGGACATTTTTCATAGGTCTTCACTATTCTGACCAATACTAGAATGGGTATTTTGTGCCTTCACCTTTAG
>NW_027680180.1:0-376 GCF_054177405.1 Leptonychotes weddellii
ATAGCTGAGCCCCCCCAACCAACACCCAGCACCAACTTGCCAGGTATGTGAACAAACCATCTTAAAAGTGGATCTTTAACCCCTGTTCATCCACCCCAGATGGTACCACATGGAGCGGAGACAAGTTCTCCCTGAAAAACCTTTCAGAAATCAGATTTTTGAACAAACAAATGATTCTGTTGTTTGAAGCCACTAAGTTTTGCAGTTATATTAGATAAAAATGGATAAATGACACAGCGAGCAAACAGAAAATAACTATACAGCCAAATCAAACCTGTCATTCCATCCATCCCTAGCTATGTACATTATGAGAAAAAAGCACCCAGCCATTACTATCCTTTAACATTTTATTATGGAAAACCTCAAACATAGAGAA
>NW_027680181.1:0-376 GCF_054177405.1 Leptonychotes weddellii
CCTCAGTTTGTTTCCTGAGATTAAGAGTCTCTTATGGTTTGTCTCCGTCTCTGGTTTCATCTTGTTCATTTCTCCCTCCCTTCCCCTATGATCCTCTGTCTTGTTTCTCAAATTCCTCATATCAGTGAGAGCATATGATACTTCTCTTTCTCTGAAGTGTTAATCATATTATTAAAAATTACTGTTTTATCTTAGAGTTTCCAGCACCCTTCTGGAAGTAGTTGTCAGTGACTAGCCTAGAAAACTTTATTATCTGAGTACTCAATTAGCTTCCTATTTGCAGGAGAGGAGGTAATGGGATTGTATTGAGAAGTAAGGAGATAATTACTTGTGTTCAGTTGAAATCTTTGAAGGAGAATTTAAGTCACTTCTTGCC
>NW_027680182.1:0-376 GCF_054177405.1 Leptonychotes weddellii
CTGTCTCGAAATTCTTAAATAATTTCTGAAAAAGGAGACCCACATTTTCATTTTGCACTGGGACCCGCAGTGATGCAGCCCATCGTGTGACTGGACTAAGCCTTTTTGCTTCAAACCTAGATTTCTTTGCAATATGCTGACCTTTGGCTTCTCAAATAGACACAAAACGTGGGCGCCTGGGTGGCTCAGTCGGTTAAGCATCTGCCTTCGGCTCAGGTCGTGATCCTGGAGTCCCTGGATCGAGTCCCGCATCGGGTTCCCTGCTCGGCGGGGAGTCTGCTTCTCCCTCTGACCCTGTCCCCTCTCATGTGTTCTCTCTCTCTCATTCTCTCTCTCTCAAATAAATAAAATAAAAACAAAAAAACAACAACAACAA
>NW_027680183.1:0-7502 GCF_054177405.1 Leptonychotes weddellii
AAAAAAAAAAAGAATAATGCAAATTAAAACCATTATGCAATACCATCTATGTCTTCTAACTAGATTGGTTTAAAATGAAAAGAGAGACAATGCCAAGTATTGGGGAAGATGTGGGGCAGTTGGGACTAATACACTACTGCCAGAAGGATAAATTGGTACAGCTGGTTTGAAAAAACTCTCTGGCAATATTTACCAAAGTCCAACATATACATTCCCTATGATGCAAGAGATCCACTCCTGGGTTTATAACTAACTGAAGTGCATACACATGTTCACCAAAAGACAGGAATCAAAATATACATAGCAACAATACTGATAATAACCCCAAACTTGGAACAACCTAGATGCCTGAAAACATAAATTGTGGTATAGTCAATGGATTATTCTACAGCAATGAAAATGAGTGAACCATAATTGCATACACTACATGCATGACTCTCACAAATATAATTTTTTTTATTTTTTATGGTTTTTTTTTAAGATTTTATTTATTTATTTGACAGAGAGAGAGAACACAGCAGGGGGAGCGTCAGGCAGAGGGAGAGGGAGATGCAGGCCTCCCACTGAGCAGGGAGCCCGATGTGGGGCTCCATCCCAGGACCCTGGGATCATGACCCGAGCCGAAGGCGGATACTTAACTGACTAAGCCAGTCAAGTGCCCCCACAAATATAATATTTGAATGAAAAAAGCCAGATATAAAAGAATATGGACTATGATTCCAAATATATACAGTTCAAATACAGGCAAAATTACTTTATGCTGTTAGAAGTCAGGATGGTAGTTATTCTTGAGGGACATACTAATTTTAAGGGGCAAGAGGGGGACTTCTTCAGAGGTGCTAGTTGTCTCAGTGGTCCCGTGACTATCCACTAGTTTGGAAATTTGCTGGAAGGACTAATATGACTCAACATGAAGTAACAGTTATGCTTAAGACTTATTCCAGCTAAGGATACAGTGCAGGAATAACAGGGAAAAAATATGTATAGGTCAAGTGCAGACTTTCTTGTATGTCCTCTGCAGGAAACGCATGGGTGCATCTTCTCCAATTGTGAAGTGCAAGGACATTTATGAAACTCTCATGTCCAGGACAGCTGGTTTGCATCTTGGGGTCCACAGTTCTTAAATAGAGTTGGTCACATCTCTGCCAAATGACTAGCTATGGTGCAAACCCCAAACCAGGCCCTGGGTGCATATCATGAACCTTGATATTTATTTTAAACATGCTGGTAATCTGGTTCATCTTGACCCAATACTTCGGGCATATAGACTAATATCTTTACCCAGTGTCAGTTTGTGAGCATTCCAGTTTAGTTCTCAGAGTTAACCCAGGATCATTACCATGGCTACAGAGATAAACAAGAACTGAATAAAATAGACCTGCTTCGTTAATTCCCTCTGCTCACTAGTGATGTTATCTTTCTTGCTCCGGGGACTGATCATATGGATATATTTAGTTTGTGCTTATGTACGCATATTGTACTTCAAACATTTTTTAAAAAAATTAGTCAGGTAGCAATCCCAAACCATCAATTAGAACTCATTTGAGAAAATAAATACTTTTTCCCCATGTCCATGTAAGATTACTGAAACTCTGGGAAGTTATCAAAATAACATTAGAAAACCATTGGGGAATACCAAGTATAAAACTAATTTTAAATCTAAGAATTATTGAAGTAGGATGTCAAGAGAATGAGGAAGTGAATCAAGTTCATGATGTTGAGTTTCAGAATATGTGTAAGTAGGCATGTAGTAATAATTTTGAAAAAAAATTGTATTTGGATGTTTTGTCTATTCTTTAATGTGTTTGAAGTGGTCTGATTTCCTGTGACATTAGGGTATCATGGATGGAAAACCAGAGCTGATTACATTCTTCCTCATCCTAAAAGCCTTCTTAGTCCTCATTGCCTACAGATTTCATTTCACGGAAGTTCAGGACATTCATGATTTAGTACCAATCTTTCTTTACTGCCCCATTGCTCCATATGCATTTCTTAATCCTCAGGCCAACAAGAATGGACTGGTTTTGTTAAGATGAGCATTTTCACAATGGAATCCTTTGCTTAAGTGTTCCTTGGACACAAGTTTACTCTTCCTTTTTAAATTGGAAATCTGGTGGTCCCTGAAGTGCTTCGTATTGAAAATCATCTGCCAACCATCCTTCCAGGGGCTGGGCAACAAGTTCTTCCTTGAAAGGGGAGGTAGATGGCACATCACATATCCACCCCATCAATTCTGTACTTTAGAATCACTTGGGGGCCTGCAGAGACTCAGGCTTCCCTCTGAATTGGTAAACATGGAAGAAAGCCAGACCCTTTTATTTCAAATAAACTTCTCAGATGATTTTGATGCACAGAATTTTGATCATTATTCTTTTAGAAATTCATTCAAAACTCTCGAGTAAAGACTCTGGGCCAGGACTATGTCCTTTGCTTATAGGGCATCTCTCCTGTCTCAAAGTATCTTCCTTGTATTTGGCAGGTAAGGAAACAGTTAAGAAAGCTTAAGTGACATGCCCAAGGTCAAACAGCTGCTGAATATTACCGAGGTTCAAACTCATCCATTCTGCTCCAAACTTCCCCATCCCACCCCCCTCCTTCTCTCTTTTCCTCTTCTTGCTCTCCCCATCTCTCATACATTTAAAATTTACTTGTGTATAAGTCATATTGTTCGTAAAATGAAATGAATGCCCTCATTATCCTTAGAAACTTTTCTAATGTTATATTAGTGGCCCTTCTTATAAAAATAAAAGCTTGTCCCTGTCATGGTAATAATAAATTTCCCCCTACAGTTTATCCGGCGTAGATGGTCACGTGGTGCCGACTTTGATCTTGGCAATAACTTTTCCTTTAACTCACAATACCAGATACTGAAAAGAAACTGCAATGCTCTCTCATCTGTTTGCTCTGAATAAATCCCTCCTAGATCTTTACAAGACAGAGTCGGGTTTTCCAGAAAACGGAGAGCCTATTAAATTCCCCTGCAAGAGGCAGCTTGGGCGTTAGGTAGCATCAGGGAGGAGGTGCTTTAAATAAAAAAGCAGGATAAAATGAAGATGGGGTGGATTTAATGGGCAAAGAACCTGGTTTTTATTTTGTTTTGTTTTGGTGGGTCTTTTTTGTTTTTGGCTCGAGCACATGGTGCCTCCTTCAAATCTCTGATCAACTCTCTGATCCTATCTAAACCACCAGGTCTGTGCAAAGCAAAGAAAGGTGGCCAATAATCCCTCCAAAAGAATCCGTGCTGCTCTCCTCACTGACAGCTTTGCTAAATGACAAGTGAGTTATAACCTTTCATCGCCTGGGCATGGCCCAGAGGCCATGACTAAGGTGTTGTAGATAAGCTATGGTAGATGAGGTTGTACTTGATTTTCCACCCTTCCATTCTTCAACTAATAATGTTCAATACTAAACAATGGCTTCTAAAGGCATTAAGGGATAGCCTTTACATCGTGCTGCTGATGACGATGTTTCTCTTACAGAAAGAAACCCCGGCATTGATATTCATCAGCATGCTAGGATTTTAGCGAGATAGAAGCAATTATGCATACTTGTGTATGAGCAATTTACACAAGCAAAGGCCTTAATTGCTTAGCTGGCAAGCCTTGTACTTTCTGAGTAGTATATATAATATATAAGCAGTGAATATTTTAATTTTCCAAAATCTGGCATCTCATTTGGAATTCGTAAGCTTGTACTGGAGTGAAGTTCAGCCTAAATCATTCAAAGGGATTTCATACAAATTTCACTGAAATCCATGACCTTAAATGTACATGGGTTTCCCTTTCAGAAAGAGGATAGCACTCACTAAATTGAATAAAGTAATTTACTCTTGCTTAAGGCCTCTGGCACTTACAGCTCAATCCCACAGAACTTCAGCTGTACTTTTTCACTAATAAAAATCCGTGTTTTCTCCACTGACTTACAATGCCACCCTTATTACAAATGAAATTCCCATATAGATTTGGGTTTATTTCTGGACTCTTCTGTGGATATCTGTTTATTTCATGAACTGATCCCAAAATGTTTTCATTTCTGTTTCTTTCAGGCCAGGAAAAAAAGTCCTCTATGAGTATTTGTCCATGTAGACTCCTCTGTCCTCCCGGAATCATGCTCCATGTGTCTTCTCGAGCCCCGCTCCTGCTTTTCCTCACACATCTCTCCAGCCACTTTTTTTCTTTTGTAGCCACTTTGTCCATTGACTGCTCTCATGCTGGTGTTTGCCCAAGTTCCATCCTTTGACCATTCTTATTCAATATAGTCTTCTCAGCTGTGTCTATGTTTTGAGCTGACACCCAAATGGGTGTGTCATCAGCCCTTCCTTGCTGAGCCTCAGATTGATTCTTCTCACTGACTACTTGACATCGCTGAGTCCTGGGGGGTTCTCAATCCCTTTGATCTCAACACATTTAAAAATGTCTTCTGGGGGAGCCTGGGTGGCTCAGTCGTTAAGTGCCTGCCTTTGGCTCAGGTCATGATCCCAGGGTCCTGGGATCCAGCCCCACATCGGGCTCCCTGCTCAGTGGGAAGCCTGCTTCTCCCTCTCCCACTCCCCCTGCTTGTGTTCCCTCTCTCGCTGTCTCTCTCTCTGTCAAATAAATAAAATCTTTAAAAAAAAAAAAAAGCTTCTGCTCCAAACCCATTCTTTGTCTCTCATTAACCATCTCAGCCTATAGTACCACCATCCAGGAAGTTAACCCAGTCAATTGCCTAGAAACCATCTCAATTACTTGTTACCCCTTATCACTTACATCCCTTTGGATACAACATCCTTCTGCTTCTGCTTTTTTAGTGTTTATTGAATCTCTTTCCTTTTTCCCACTCCCACGTCCACTGCCATATTTGAGCCTTTGATTATTCCTCTCAGAAGCTATACCAATAGCTCCCTACAGATCTTGCTCAATTTCAAGGCATTGTTGGGAGAATGGTATTTTAAAGATGCAAACATAATTAGGTCATCTGTTTTGTTTTATTTTGTTTTTATTGTGGTAAAATACATGCAACATAAAATTTACCATTTTAATCATTTTTAAGTGTTGCAGTTCAGTGGCATTAAGTATGCTTATCTTCTTTTGTAACCATAACCACTATCCACATCTGGAACTTTGTTCTTACCCCAAACTGAACTCTGTATCCACTAAACAGTAACTACCCTCCCCCTCTCCCCCACCTGCCTGGTCCTTCCCTCAGCCCTAGTAAGCACTATTTTCTGTTTCTATGAATTTACCTATTCCATGTACTTCATATAAGTGGAACCACACACTATTTGTCCTTTTATATTTGGCTCACTTGCATGATGTCTTCAAAGTTCATCCATATTGTAGCATGTCTCCGTATTCCATTCCCTTTTAAGGATAATATTCTATCGTGAGTATATACCATATTCTGTTTTTCCATTCATCTGTCAGTGGACGTTTGGTTTGCTTTCACCTCTTGACTATTGTAAACAGTGTTGTGATTATTGGTGTAAAAATACCCGTTCAAGTCCCTGTTTTCAATTCTTTAGGTATACACCCAGAAGTGGAATTGCTGGGTCCTATGGTAATTCTATGTTTAATTTTTTGAAGAACTGTCGTACTGATTTCCACAGTGACTGCATCATTTTACATTCCCATCATTAGTGCACAAAGGTTCCAATTTCTCCACATCCTCATCAACACTTGTTTTCCGTATCTTTTTACACACACACACTTATTTGTTTGTTTGTTTATTGCCATCCTAATGGGTGTGAGGTAGCATTTCACTCTGGTTTTGATTTGCATTTCCCTGACTGTGGTATTGAGCATCTTTTCATGTACTACTTATTGGCCATCGGTATATCTTCTTTGGACAAATCTGTTTAAATCCTTTGGCCATTTTAAATTGGGTTGTTTGGTTTTTGTTGTTGAGTTTTAGGAGTTCTTATATATTATGCATATTAATCTTTAATACATATATACAAATATTTTCTCCTGTTCTATAGGTTACAAAGGTAGCCTAACTTTGTTGATTGTGTCCTTTGCACAGATGATTTTAACCTCGATGGAGTCTAGTTTATGTAACTTTTCTTTTGTTACCTATGTTTTTGGTGTCATATCTTAAGAAATCAGTGCCATATTGAACCTCATGATAATTTTGCCCTTTGTTTTTCTATAAAAGTTTTATAGTTTTTGGCTCTTATATTTAGATTTTTGACCCATTTTAAGTTAATTTGTGCGTATGGTGTAAGTTAAGCATCCAACTTCATTCTTTTGTAAGTGGATATCATTCAGTTTCCCCAGTACCATTTAAAAAGACTGTTCTTTCCCCATTAAATGGTCTTGGCACCCATGACCATATACATGAGGGTTTATTTCTGGGCTCTTTATTCTATTCATTGGACTTTATATCTGTCTTTTTGCCAGTACCACACTGTTTCAATTACTGCAGCTTTGTAGTAAGTTTTGAAATCAGGAAGTGTGAGTCCTCCAGGATAATACTGGCCTCGTAAAATAAGTTAGGGATTGCTTTTTCCTCTTCTATTTTCTAGATGAGATTGTGTGAAACAGGTGTTAATTCTTCTTCTTATGTTTGGTAGGTTTCTCCAATGAAACCATCTGGGTCTGGAGATTTCTTTCAGGAGAGCTTTTTAATTATGAATTCAATTTTTATTAATGATTATATTAATAAAATACTAATTTTTGAGGACTCTTCTGATTATGTATTTCATCTTAGTTGAGTTTTTGGTAGTGTGTGGTTTTGAGACATTGTCCATCTCTTGTAAGTTGTTGAATTTATGAGCATAAAGATGTTCAAAGTATTTGTTTATTATCCTTTTAATGGCTGTAAAATCTGTAGTTATTGTAGACACTGCTTTTAGGCAAACAGGCTTGAGTGATGGCATCTAGAAAAGCCCATCAGGTGACCCAGCCAGCTGAATACAGACAGGCCCATCAAGCTGAAAATACCACAGGCCTTAACTAACCAATGGGCTAATTACAACCAGGGACAGTTACCAAAAAGGGAATATTCCATATGTCACCATACCTCCTCATCTTCCCCCTTTAAAAACAGCCCTCACCCACTGCCTCCTTGCAGACAGCCTCTTCTGTTGTCCTGCATACCGCTCCCTTGCGGTGCATTCAATAAGCTGCTATCTCCTCAACTCTATGGTCAAATAATCTTTGACAAAGCAGGAAAAAACATGCAATGGAAAAAAGACAGCCTCTTCAATAAATGGTGCTGGGAAAATTGGACAGCCACATGTAGAAGAATGAAACTTGACTATTCTCTAACACCATACACAAAGATAAACTCAAAATGGTTGAAAGACCTCAATGTGAGACAGGAATCCATCAAAATCTTAGAGGAGAACATAGGCAGTAATCTCTTTGACTTTGGCCACAGCAACTTCTTTCAAGATACATCTCCAAAAGCTAGTGAGACAAAAGCAAAAATGAACTTTTGGGACTTCATCAAGATAAAAATCTTCTGCACAGCAAAGGAAACAGTCAACAAAACAAAGAGGCAACCCACAGAATGGGAGA
>NW_027680184.1:0-376 GCF_054177405.1 Leptonychotes weddellii
GGAGGCGGACAGGAGCCAGGACTCGCCCAGACAGGGAGGACTGGCAGGGGACGCCTGCCTCCCGTCCCAGGAGGCAACGTTTTGTGGGCCTGGGATAGAACACACCGCTGCCGCAGGGTCTCAAACTGGCCCTCGGGGCTGAGTGGAAGCAGGTGGGAGGAAGATGGTCCCGGTCCGTACCCCGAGAAGCCAAGAGTCGCTCAAGAGCTCGTGTGTGGGGTCAATCCCTTAGGTGCCCGGTGGCAAGGAGGGGTCACGGAGCCAAAGCAGCTTGGTGGGCAGCGATGCCTCACCAGCCCCCAGGCCCTGGGCCAGCCCCTCCCCAGCCAGCCGCAGGCTGGGACGAGCCCCCCACACAGCCAGCCAGCTTCGTACC
>NW_027680185.1:0-376 GCF_054177405.1 Leptonychotes weddellii
AACCAGGACCACTGGGGCCACAAGGTCCTATTGGACCCCTGGGACTGCCGGGACCCATTGGCATTCCAGGAGAGAAAGGGATGAGAGGTGACAGTGGTCCTCCTGGGGCAGCAGGTGACAAAGGTGATAAGGTAAGACTCTTCTTAAGTGAGAAATTCTTACTAACAACTCACCAGCGCTACCATGCCTGATTTTTTTTTTTAATTTTTTTTTAAAGATTATTTATTTATTTATTTATTTGAGAGAGAGAATGAGAGAGAGAGAGAGAGCACATGAGAGTGGGGAGGGTCAGAGGGAGAAGCAGACTCCCCGCCGAATAGGGAGCCTGATGCGGGACTCGATCCCGGGACTCCAGGATCATGACCTGAGCTGAAGG
>NW_027680186.1:0-376 GCF_054177405.1 Leptonychotes weddellii
GAAGGTGAGCACGAGCAGGAGGGGAGGAGCAGAGGGAGAGGGAGAAGCAGGCTCCAGGGAGCCTTACGTGGGGCTTGATCCCAGGACCCTGAGAGCATGACCCGAGCCGAAGGCAGACGCTTAACCGACTGAGCCACCCAGGCGCCCCGATCTTACTTATTTTTAAAGTGATGAATGAGGGGCGCCTGGGTGGCTCAGTTGGTTAAGCGACTGCCTTCGGCTCAGGTCATGATCCTGGAGTCCCAGGATCGAGTCCCGCATCGGGCTCCCTGCTCAGCAGGGAGTCTGCTTCTCCCTCTGACCCTCCTCCCTCTCATGCTCTCTCTCTCTATCTCATTCTCTCTCTCAAATAAATTAATAAAAAAAAATCTTAAAA
>NW_027680187.1:0-376 GCF_054177405.1 Leptonychotes weddellii
AGAGTAAGATAAGATGTCCCAAATGAAAGAACAGGACAAAATCACAGCAAGAGACCTGAATGAAACAGATATTACTTATCTGCTAGAGATAGAGAATTTAATGATCATCAAGATAATCAATGGACTTGAGTGGATTACATCAGTGAGATCCTTAAAGCAATAAAGAACAAATCAGAGAAGGAGGGCACAATAAAATTTAAAATACACTAGATGGAATAAATAGACTAGAAGATGCAGAAGAACAAATTAGCAACCTGGAGGACAGAGTAATGGAAAGTAATCAAGCTAAGCAGGTGAGAAAAAAAATATTAAGCAAATGAGAATAGACTTAGGAATTCAGTGATTCAACCATAATAACATTCACATTATAGGGATC
>NW_027680188.1:0-376 GCF_054177405.1 Leptonychotes weddellii
GCCATCTTCTATTTTATCACCATTGACTTTTTTTTGGACTGAGAAAACCCAGAATTGTATGGTAACAGTTTGAGTAAAATATCGTTTATATGTCTTGTGTTTCAGAGTCTGACCTATTATCGGCTTTCACTGATCACAGACTCAACACCCTGTGATTCTCAGTGTTCAGAGGTGTAAAGAGAAGCTCATTCAGAACTAGAGCACATTCACAACTAGAAAAAGTAAATGGATTAATTAATAGGATAATAGTACTCAACAGACTGATGATTTGCAAGATCGAGCTAAGGAGCTAGCTCCCAAAATTTATGAAGAAAGATGAAAATAGATGAGGAGTTGGTAAGGAATACGGAAATTCATAAAAAGAAACTTGATGGCC
>NW_027680189.1:0-376 GCF_054177405.1 Leptonychotes weddellii
CAAAATGGTCCCCACGATCCCCACTTCCTGGTAATTGATGTGGGAAACAAAGGCAGAAGAAAAATCATTAAATTTCCTTACTACCTACAGCCCACTGACAAGTCCTTGAAACAGGCAGAGTGACATTCCTCTGAGGACTCAGCTGCCTTGCTGTTAATACTCTGCAAAGGGCAAAAAGGCAATCTTAGCTCAACCCCCAGGATTCTGTAAGTCTACTTTAACATACAAAAATTCCTTTGGAAACTTCCTTTATCTCTACCCCCCAAGATGCATGTTGACATTCATCCCCCAAGCATATGACCCACTGATATACATCTGAAGGGTCTCATGACTGAGTTTTTCCTAAACAGTAATAAATGACCTTTCCCCAACAATA
>NW_027680190.1:0-376 GCF_054177405.1 Leptonychotes weddellii
TAGTTCTAAAAAACAAACAAGACACCTTGCAGTATCTAAACAGCATACAAACTGCTGAGCTGGGACAAGATGTAACTCAGACGCCCCTTTGTCCTCTCTTGCCACCTCCCCTTCTGCTCTCTACCACTCCACACCAAACTGAGGGAAGCCCCTGAGGAAGCTAAGCTATCATACCTTCTCTCCTTTTCTCTTATTTCACCCTCTGCCTGGAATGCATTCTCCCCTCTGCTCCACACAACTCTTAATCCATTTATCTAATAATTACCTTTTTAATTTATTTTTATTTTATTTTTTTAAAGATTTTATTTATTTATTTATTTATTTATTTGATAGAGAGGTGAGAGAGAGCATGAGTGTGGGGAGGAGCAGAGGGAGA
>NW_027680191.1:0-376 GCF_054177405.1 Leptonychotes weddellii
TATTCATGGTAATTGGTAATTTTTTTTCTTCCCTCCCCCTGCCCCGTATCCATCTGGCTAATGAACTATACCAGTTTTTTTTGTTTGTTTCAGTGATATTTCCCTATTTTTCAATTTTATTGATTTTTAGCTCTTTATTATTTCCTTTCTCCTACTCACTTTAGTATTACTTTGCTCTAAGAAAAGTTTCTTAAGGGGCACCTGGGTGGCTCAGTCGGTTGAGCATCTGACTTTTGATCTTGGCTCAGGTCTTGATCTCACGGTCGTGAGATCAAGCCCCACATTGGGGTCCACGCTGGGCATGGAGCCTACTTAAAAAAAAAAAAATAAGGAATTTTTTTTTTTTTTAAGATTTTATTTGTTTATTTGAGAGAGA
>NW_027680192.1:0-376 GCF_054177405.1 Leptonychotes weddellii
ATTCTGTGCTGCTTCCTTTCAAGGAGGGAAGAGGAAATGGTGGGTGTGTGGTGGTGGTATAGCAACTTGACCTCAATTAAATTAAATTTCATCAGGAGGATGGAAGTGGTGAGGAGCCTAGTTGAGAGATCTCCCAGTGTGACAAGCCCTGGGGAGCTGGGCTTCTGGTTTGGGGGCAACTATCCTTTTTTATTTTTTTTTAAGATTTCTTATTTATTTATTCATGAGAGACAGGGGGAGAGAGAGAGGCAGAGGCAGAGGGAGAAGCAGACCCCCCGCGGAGCAGGGAGCCCGACGCGGGGCTCGATCCCAGGACCCTGGGATCACGACCTGAGCCGAAAGCAGACGCTTAACCATCTGAGCCACCCAGGCGCCC
>NW_027680193.1:0-376 GCF_054177405.1 Leptonychotes weddellii
AACCCAGAGCTGGGACTTAAAAGGTAAGTAGAAATGCATAAGCAAATGGGGTGGAAGCGGACTGGGTGGAGGGAGCCGCTTGAGCCAACCCCCAGCAGGCGGTGGGAATGGGTCGGCAGAGTAAAGGAAGACACGGTGGCCCTGCGTGGCTGCTGCTGGCCCGTTCGGAGCACTGGGCGCCTTGGATGCGCTGGGAGCCGCACAGCAGGTCGGGGCCGTCGTTCTTCTGTCAACCCGAAAACACCACTGGGCACAGAGATGGCAATAAATGCCTCGTAAAGCCCTGGTAGCCTGCCCTGATTTCAAGAAGGAAAGGAGCTGAGGTGCTTGTAAATCAGCAGAAAGAGACCGTTTTATATGACTCGTGTCCCCCGAC
>NW_027680194.1:0-7502 GCF_054177405.1 Leptonychotes weddellii
AGCCAAGTTGTGAATGCAAAGGAAAAGTTCTTGAAGGAGATTAAAAGTGCTACTACACTGAGCACATGGATGACAAGAAAGTGAAACAGTCATACTGCTGATATGGAACAAGTTTTAGTGGTCTGGACAAAAGATTGAACCAACCACAACAATTCCCCAGGTCAAAGCCTAATCCAGGGCAAGGTCCTAATGCTCTTCATTCTGTGAAGGCTGAGAGAGGTGAGGAAGCTGCAGAAGAAAAGTATGAAGCTAGCAGAGGCTGGTTCATGAGGTTTAAGAAGGAAGGCATCTCCATGACATACAAGGGCAAGGTGAAACAGCAAGTGCTGATGTGGAAGCTGCAGCAAGTTCTCTAGAAGATCTGAGATCATTAACGAAGGTGGCTCCACTTAATGACAGATTTTCAGTGTGGATGAAACAGCCTTCTATTGGAAGAAGATGCCATCTAGGACTTTCATACTTAGGAGAAGTCAGTGTCTGGCTTCAACACTTCAAAGGACAGGTTGACCCTCTTGTTAGGGGTTAATGCAGTTGGTTTTTCAACTTCACTTTAAGTTGAAGCCAATGCTCATTTACCGTTGTAAAAATCCAAGGGCCCTTAAGACTTATGCTAAATCTACTCGGCTTGTGCTCTAGGAATGGAACAACAAAGCTTGGATGATAACACATCTGTTTATAACATGATTTACTAAATATTTTAAGCACACGGTTGAGACTTATTACTCAGAAAAAAAGATAGCTTTCAAAATATGACTTCTCATTGGCAACGCACCTGGTCATCCAAGAGCTCTGATGATGTACAGTGAGATTACTGTTGTTTTCATGCCTGCTAACACAGGATTAGGATTTCCCTAGAGGAATCCATGTTTCTTATTGACTGGATGAGAACTGGTCTTTTCGGTCCTACTTCAGTGAGGTCTCCTTCTTCTAGGTTGGATTCTTGAGCTTTACTATTTTTATATGTGATCAGGGATCAGAGTAGTAGGAACATTTGGGATGGGGTATCTAATGCATACCCTTGTCTTTAGGCAAGACTCCATTTGAGCTAATGCAGATTGAAGATCTCTAAATTGTATGTAGCATAAAAAGATATTTTCTAATGTCCCCCAACAAAGGAGCTCAATTTTAATGTATACTTTCTATAAGAGTAGATTTCCTAATGTTTAATCTTGATTTTTTTTAGCTTCAGTTTGGACACAAATGCATCTTGTCTCGTACCCAGGAAAAGGGGAGAATGGTTGGCTTCTTTTCTCTGTCTAAAGACTCTTTCCACACTGGACAGTTCATAAATCAACCTTTAGCCTTCAACGGAAAGTCAGAAAGGCTTCTCTGGGAATAAGCTCCCTTACCTATGATGAATTTCTGCTGAGAAATTAAACCCTGTAAGATTAAAAATGCATCATGTGTAGGGAATTTGAAGTCTTCTTTCCATTTGAAAAAATGCATTGAAAAACCCACTGTAATCTAAGTCATGTTTTAGCTATGTCCTGGAAGACTAAGAAGTGTTGTTTTCATGGAAAATTACTTATTACAGAAAAGATTTTATGGCTATATTATAATTTGTGGTAGACATAGATGTTTCCTCAGGGCTCTCTGATTTAAGACAGCAATAATGGACAGAATTCTGATATCATGGCAGCTCTCTCTAGAGTGTGATCTTTATTTCCAGGATTCATAGCCTTCTTTCTAATTCTGCTTCCAGGGCCATTTCAGTGGTTGGTACAGTGTTCTAACTGCAGGGCGGAAAGAAGGAGCAGAGAGAGGCTCATGTGGGGGAGAGACTTCAAGCCAGATCTATAACTATCTCTTTGTTTGTCTGACTCCTAGTTCCTTTTCTCTCTCAAATTCAAACAACTTCAACAGTCCCCAGACACCCTGAACACAAGGTGGGGCCCAAACAAAACATTTCCTGCGTCCAGGAAGCTACCAAAATAGCCTCTGCCAAGTGCCGAAAAGGGCATTTAGTGAAACACAAAGTAAACAGGCGCATGATGAAAGGCTGAGGACGGCTGTGCTGATGCAAAGTCTAGAAAAAATGGAGCACGGTCCTCCCAGGGAAGACGCAGCTTCAAGGGCTGGTGTCCTTCTCTATAAATCAGCCACATGCTCGCCTGGTGCTATCCCAGCCCCCTGTGGGTTCAGGAGCCCGTTGGAGCCAACACACCACTTAACCTCTCGGAGCTTCAGCTTGTTCCTCAATAGAAAGAGGAGCGCCCCTCAACACTAACTCTCGGGGGTTGTCACGTACAGGTGGGCTCCACAGAAAAGTGAAGATGAGAAGGAAAATATATAGAAGGGATCCATTGGCAGGTGGATCTCAGCTGTGGCTTCCGTATTCTATTGATTGGCTAGCTTTTTACTGCTATGTGAAACATTGGACTTAGAAATTTCCAGTGCTGCTTACCTTGCCTGGTAAGTTGCACCTGCTCTGTGTTGGAGGGTGTACACTGAAATGGCATAGGAGTTACAGCCTTGACCTTCCTCCTGCATGACGTACGCACCTGTCGTGATCCACTGGTGTGAACTCTGGTAGCAGCTGTAATCATGGCCCCACGTCTAACAGGAATCTGCCACTGGGGGTTGGACCCTATTAATGCCACCAGGTGGAAGCTAGGTCATTTAGAAAACATCTCTAGAGAGAAGAGTATATTGTTCCCTGCATCTGGCAAGCACTTGCTGAATATTTGAGTATGCATGCTGCACTCCATGGGCACACATATACTCTTGTGTATATACAATTAGTTGAGCAGATTTACCTACTCAGGCTTATCAGGCACCATTAGAGATGAGGTAGGCAGGGCCCTGGGATGTGAAATGGGAGTGAGGATGGGATGGAAATGCCAAGGGCAACATCTAAATGGCGATGTGTGGCCTCTAGACATTAGACTAGACACTAGTCTTCTCTGCTTGTGAAGTCCAGGGGCTTTGCCTGCACAGGCAGTGGGTCCAGCTTTACCCTACTGTCCTTAATGGACCCTCTTCTCTGCTGTGAGTCATCATTTGGCTTGAGACACGGCAACGACTACAAAATCCTTTATTGTGCCAGCAAATTCAGGATATGACTGGTGTACCTGTAGGAGAATTACAGGTATACCGCTGAGCTGGAATCCAACTTCAGCCAGTTAGATTCATAAGCCATGCTTCTCAAAACTAACAGATTCCCTAGTCTCCTTTAGACTGGATAGGCCATATTATGCTAAATCTTGACCCCTAAAATCTCAGAAGGTTAAAACAGCAGGCTGTACTTCCTTTCACACTGCATGTCCATTAGGGACTGGCAAAAGGACCGCTCATCGTAACCACTTGCGATCTAGCTCATGGAAGTTAAGCCAAACACAGACTTCCATGGTTCCAAAGTCAGGCAAATGGTGAATATCCACTTGCTCTTAAAACTGCTGCCTGACACTTCCACTCATGTATTTTTAGCTAAAGCACCAGGCCTAATGTTAAAAGGCCAAAGATTTATGTAATCTGAAGAGAAACCAGAGTATTCCAAGCCTAACGCTAAAAACGCAATTATACTTTTCTTCCTGGGTTGGATAGCGAATACCCGTCAACAATAGATTTTTACCTCCCTGTCTCAATATCTGGGATCATCGCTTTCATCCATTCCCCACCCCTTCTCCAGGTCCAGGAACTTCTCGAACCCGCCAACATGGTTTTTCTCTTTTCAACCTCCTACAGCTTGAATCTCCTAAACTCTTTGAATTCTAACACATTTTAGTTATGCAGATTCTCCAAGAGGACAGCAATATGGCATCCTGGGGAGTAACCTAAATGAAATCTTGCCCCAGCTTTTGATGAACCATTCCCAATTTGATCTGTATTAGAAAGTCTAATAAACTTAGAGATTATTTTACAGATTTCATCTGAATGGGTGCAACAATGCTGGATCATTCTTACCAAAAAATGGACTCTTATTACAAGCACAGAATAAACTTCTCTGAGGGTATGCCAGTAGTCAGTAGTATTCCTGACTAGCTTGCTTTTGATTAGTCACAGGGTAACGGAAAGACACCTGATGTCTCAGGTAATGTTTTTCCAAGAGTAAGGCAAGGGAGGGTACTTTGTTTCCAAGAGTCTTTGGGGTTTACAATTTTATGACTATTATTTCTGTTAACAACCTCCCAGAAAGTACATTAGCCTCCAACATTTGGAGATAGTGACAGTTTTTACATTGCTGGGTATGCAAAGTTAAAGCTCATTACTGAGCATGCTCTATGGTGATCACGCAGAATTGTGCTGTGCAGGTAAGGGAAGCATCTGGTTCCACATGCTTGAGTGGAAAGGTCAGGGGAAATAAAAACAGTTATATGGTCCACACCCACAAGGGAGCTAATGAGTTACTGTGTACACTGCCAAGGAGAAACATACCCACCAAAATTCTGTGTTTGACACAGGTCAGATTATCTTCTCTGTAGACTCCTATCGTTAGGACTGAGAGGCAGTGACCAAAATAATTTGATTATAGCATCTTTCTAGTTATATGGCTTAACTTATGTTTATTCTTTCTTTTTCCTCGGCATTCCAGACATAACAATGCCAGGGACTTTACATGGACTGTTTCTTTTGATCCCCCTCCAAGACCACTGGATTCCTTCCCAGAACTTCAGTCTTAGCTATACCTCTAGTAATAAGAGTGAGCCTGAATTGGAAATCACTTTGGAATCCACCGTGGATCCTCCAATCAAACACGTGAATAATCTCAGTACGCTTTCTACATTTCATTCACGTATCCATGCATTCATTGAGCACCTTCTCTGTACCAGGCTCTGTGCTGGGCACTGGAAACCCAAACACCAACAGCCCCTGCCCTGGACACCCTCACAATCTTGCCACGATATATATACACACAAACACACACACACATATATATATATATATATAGTCCTCTCATATAATTTATATTATATTTTATTTAATTTATATATCTTTAAAAATATTTTTATTTATAAAAATTATAAAATATACACTTTAATTTATATATCTAATTTATATATCTAAAATATATGAAGAGGACAAGAAGGAGATGTTTGAGTAGAATCTGAAAGTGAGTGAGATCTTGCCAGGCAGAGAGATTCAAGAAGGGATTCAAGATTCAAGCAGAGGGACCAGTTGGGCAAAGGAACAAGAGTGAGTAGACATAACTATTTTGGGAACATGCACTCCTCCCTACAGGAAGCATCCCTAATACATTGATCACCTATCTTTCCCACAGATTTCAATTTCTTCCACACCTAGATGACCCAGGAATAAGTGTGATAACTTAAGTCAGGGGGGAGGCTTGAGTGCTATGTGGAAATGTCCAGCCCCAGTAATGATCAGAATAGGATAGTAACCCGCCCTCTGGGGCCTGCTATAGGAGGTATACAGCAAGTGGAAGGTGTCCAGGCCCACTCACTGTCAGACAGTTGGGAGGTCTGAATTCCTGTCCCACCACCAGCTATCAGGCATGACAACTTCTCTAAGCCTCAGTTTTCTCCTCCATAAAATGGGGATAATGGTACCTTCCCCACGGAATTGTAAGGAGTGACTGAATTATCATATGCAAATCCCTTAGTATGGTTCCTAGGGCATAGCGAGTGCTTAATAATTGTCAGATTTGTTTTTGCTGTGATAATTGTTATTTTAATGGTTTTCAAATTATATTTCACTGTAATTCAGTGATGGCTTCATTTTTCCTACAGTGATTTTTCTCTTATAACCCTAAGTACTCCAATTTGGAAAGGAAGCATGGGATTGCACGTAGCTTTAATCAACTTTCTGCAAACTGATTTTTGTTGAGTATTTTACTATGAGCAAGGTCTGATGTTAGTTGCTGAGAAATCCGCGAGAGGATTTCTCCACCTTGAGCTGGCTACAGAGTAGCAATGCAGCTTGTTTTGAACTTCAGTTTCATTGTGGTTTTCAAAAGATAGTAACAATTGTCACCTGCCTAGTGAAGATTTGTTTTCTATGTGCTTCCTGTTCTCCCTTTTTCCTTCTGGCACAGACCTTGCCTTTCTTTGGAGAATTACTCCTTCCAAATTTGTGATTCTGTTGGGGCTCTAGGATTTATACTTGCTGACATTGGAAGAGAATATCCACACCCCACCCTAGAATAAGCCAAAGGAAGCATCAGAGAATGTAGGCGGCATACAAAAGTAGGAGAGACACAGAGGCGTGAACTGTTGGAGGCATCAAATCTCATATTCTAGTCCCTGAGCTTTTTCAATTTGTTCTGGATTCTTCCTTTGGTTTATGAGTGAATTAAATTTCCATTTCTACTTAAGCTGTAACAAGTTGGGCTTCTGTCACTTGCAACCAAAGGGGTCCTACCACCCTTCTACCTCGAAGCGTTATTGTACGGCACAGTTAAGACAAGTGCACAGTTCTTTGAAAACCTAAAGTGTAACAAATCCTAACTGCAATGAAAAGAACTCTGAAAAATAGCTCCTTCCCTTAAAGCAGAAATAAGGTATTCCGTACCTCCTGTGCTAAGTATTTAAGAACACAGTGTCAATTACACTATCTAATTAGATTCAGTGTCAGGAGAATGCCATGAATGATGATGAGCAGGAAAGCCTTGAGGGAAAAGGTAGGATTCAGCTGAGCCTAAAGGATACACACAGTTGTTGATCAAATTAAGGAAAAGACTTGCATGGGGGATGCTGTGGGTTAAAAGCACCAATGCTGGACACCCAGTTAACAAATATTTACTGGTCACACACAGAGGAAGTCAAGACTTGGAAAGATTTTGGAATCTGTTTCAGTTACTTGTAAAAGCCACTTAAATCATCAAATACCAAAAAATAAAAAAATAAAAAAAGTGCAGTATTCAAGCAAGCAAACAAACAAAAAGTTAGAGAAGCATATTCCACATTCCTGCGGATCCTCTCCTAATCCAAGACCTTTCTTCTTCATGGTTGGTGTTTTTAAGACTTCCTTGGTATTTCCATCAGGTTGGTGTTACCTAAGACTTCATCTGGGTATTCTTTATTTCCTCTCTTTGGGAGGGAGCAGAAAAGCCCAATTCAGATGAAAGGTATCACCTCCCACAGGTCCCTTTTGATTCTCCAGCAGCTATCACTTTCTCCACCCTGTAGTTATTGTCCTTCCCAGTTTCATCTTTTTTTTAAAAGATTTTATTTATTTATTTGACAGAAAGAGACACAGTGAGAGAGGGAACACAAGCAGGGAGAGTGGGAGAGGGAGAAGCAGGCTTCCCGCTGAGCAGGGAGCCCGATGCGGGGCTTGATCCCAGGATCCTGGGATCATGACCTGAGCCGAAGGCAGATACTTAACGACTGAGCCACCCAGGCGCCCCCTTCCCAGTTTCATCTTTTATTTTTTTATTTTATTTTTATTTTTTATTTTTTTATTCTTATGTTAATCCCCATACATTACATCATTAGTTTTAGATGTAGTGTTCCATGATTCATTGTTTGTGCATAACACCCAGTGCTCCATACAGAATGTGCCCTCCTCAATACCCATCACCAGGCTAACCCATCCTCCCACCC
>NW_027680195.1:0-376 GCF_054177405.1 Leptonychotes weddellii
AACGGAGATAAGAAAGGACAAAACATTAGTAAGCTAAGAACTGCAAAATGTCTTTCAGGGCAGAAACCATGTCTTTGTCAGGTTCCGCATCCCAGGCACTGAGCAGGTTTAATGTTAAAGGAATGTTTGGCTCCTTGAGAGTTACCACTTTTGAAGAATTAAATAGGTGTCATGTGCAGATTAGCCAGAGAGACAGATCCTGGTTTGCTGGGAGCAAAGGAGCTTGGAACAGAAGCTGTCCTCACTCTGCACGTCTTGCCTTGATGCTTTTAGGAGGCAGTGATGTTGGCGTTCAACGGTCTTGATTTCCTGGACGGTGTAAATTGTACTTAATGTCGATTTTCAAAAACAGCTGTGTAACTACACTTCCCATATC
>NW_027680196.1:0-376 GCF_054177405.1 Leptonychotes weddellii
AAAAAAAAAAAAGATAAGTTCATAGATACAGAGGTTGCCAGAGGCTGGGGATGGCAGGTAGGAGAAATGAATGAAGAGAGTCTAAATGTATAAACAAAAAAACAGTTGGGTACAAGCTAATGATATTGGGCCATATCTATAAAATAGAATTCAATGGGACTATTTATGAAGATGGTATTTTTGATATAGAGAGATATGAAGTGAAAATAGCATTATTATAATACGATTCAATTTTGTATAATATGTATATACATTCACGTGCATAGAAAAAGTCCGAAAGGCTATACATCCAAATATTATCAGTTGTTATCTCTGAATGATAGAATTACGAGGGATTTATTTTAGGCAGAAGGAAATAGATTTCCAGGTTTATTGA
>NW_027680197.1:0-376 GCF_054177405.1 Leptonychotes weddellii
AAAAAAAAAGAGGCTCCCATTCACCATATTTGGGGAATTTGGATATCTAATTAATTATGATATTAAGAGATTATAACTTATTGAGTGAAATGAGAGTCCTTGAATCAGTACTTCCTTATAATAAATGAATAATATATACAGGAGAAAAGAAAAATCATCTTTATTAGTAAAATATATGGACTAATCAATATAGAAGTAGTGATTTAAGTTAGCAAGCCATCCATGAATGCTGAAACAAGTGGATGAAAATTTCGTGAGGAACAAGATATTTATACAGTCTCAAAATATCTCCTAATAAATTACTTCTTATTACATGGAGAAAATAGTAACTTTGCAGTCTAGAGAGATTTGAAAGAGACCACTTTAGCCAAGTGAT
>NW_027680198.1:0-376 GCF_054177405.1 Leptonychotes weddellii
ACACACACACACACACACACACACACACACACTGACTTCTGATAAGCATTTAAGCACATCATGTCCAAGACTCATTCAGTCCTCTCTCCCTTATCCCCTATGTTGAATTCCTGGTAATGGAACTACCATTCTTTTAGATTCACAAGCCAGAAGTCTAGAAATCCTAGATTTCTTCCCTTTTATCCACCTCAGCTCCCATCAATCTAATTGGTCAATGCAATTTGCCCTTGCTTTCTCTGTGCCTGAAATGTGCTCTCCTTCCTAAACATCCCTTTGCTTTTTCAATGACCACATTAATTAAAATGGAAAACTACCTCCTGTTTTTCCCCACGGGTCCCTGAGCTGCAATATAAGAAGCCCAACTATCCTGAAGCTG
>NW_027680199.1:0-376 GCF_054177405.1 Leptonychotes weddellii
GAAGAAATAGGCAGGCAACCTTCCACAATTCAGATAAAATAATCTTTGCCATAAGCCCAGGACAAGTGTTGTGGAATTTGAGATAGTTAAGTTGCATTTCTCAGAAGTCAAAAGCAGGTCAGTGGGTCCACCAAATTCTTCTGGTTACTTCAAATATCACATTACCCAATACTGATAGCTTCTTAGGCCCATGGGAATATAATCACATTAAAAAACACTGAAAAGGATAATGATGTAAGAGATATCCACTGTGAAATACTTCTTTGCAACTTTCTAAGATTCATATTTCTAAGTACACAGTTGTGTGCCTTTTGTTATTTTGCTTTTTAATCATGGGGCATTAAAAATTGGCATTTAAGAAATAAAATTAAAAAAA
>NW_027680200.1:0-376 GCF_054177405.1 Leptonychotes weddellii
AAAATGTTGAGTAGGAAAGAATTGTCTCTCTTTGTCTTTGGGTGAGTCATCAGTTTTCCACTACCTTCAGACTCAAACTAGAACTGGAACTTACACCATCAGCAATTTGGGTTATCAGGCCTTGGGAACTAGACTAGAATTACACCATTGACTCACCTGGGTACTCAGTTTTCTTTCTTTTTTTTTTTTTTAAAGATTTTATTTATTTATTTGAGAGAGAGAGAATGAGAGACAGAGAGCACGAGAGGGAAGAGGGCAGAGGGAGAAGCAGACCCCCTGCCGAGCAGGGAGCCCGATGCGGGACTCGATCCCGGGACTCCAGGATCATGACCTGAGCCGAAGGCAGTCGCCCAACCAACTGAGCCACCCAGGCGCC
>NW_027680201.1:0-376 GCF_054177405.1 Leptonychotes weddellii
AAAAAAAAAACAAAAACAAAAACAAAAAGAAATGAGAGGGAATCAAAATGGTCCCTTAGGAAACATGTAACACAAAAATAACAATGCAAGAACTGAGGAACAAAAATGGAATAGGACATGTAGAAAATAGCAAGATGATCTACGTGGGTCTTTATCAGTAATTACCTTAAATGTAAATGGATTAATCTGTCCAATTATATGGCAGATTTTGGCAGAATAGTTAAGAAATACCCAATTATATGCTACCCGTAGAAGATTCAATTTACATTATTCAATTACATTACTCAATTTACAACTAAACACACTAAGAGGTTGAAAGTCAACAGATAGAAAAATATATTCCATGCAAAGAGAAGCCAAAAGAGAATGTAGCTAC
>NW_027680202.1:0-376 GCF_054177405.1 Leptonychotes weddellii
AGTACATTAAAAGCCATAAAGACCTATTATAAACATGCAGCATGTTGCTTACAATTCTCGATCCCATCCGATGACGATGAGTAGCTTTATCTCCTCCGTGTCTGCCACTAATCATGATCTTGGTCATACAGTAATGACACAGACTCGTAGGCTTTATAGCTAAAAGACAGCAGAGAGCGTCTGTGACCACCACCCCTAAACCCCCAATCCCTGCTTTTTTCATACATGAGGAGCCAGACACTCAGGATTGGACTCAGAGAGGGCCACAGAGTCAGCTGGTCAGTGGTAGAGATTGGCCTGGAATATCTGTTTTCTGATTCCCTACCTGGTAATAACAGTAATGACAGTACCATTAATTAAAGATTTTCTATGTACA
>NW_027680203.1:0-376 GCF_054177405.1 Leptonychotes weddellii
AGTTAAAGATCAGACAGGCCTTGATTTTGGCCCCAGTCCTGCCATAACATTAGAATAATGTGGAAAGTTGTGTTCTTTCTGAGCCTCAGTCCCAGATCTATATAGTGGGTCCAGTTTGAGAGTGACATGTACTAGCTGGCCTCCAAGATGGTTTCCAGTGACCCCCACCTCCTTGGTAGTCTCATCTTTCTTTGTGTAGTCCCTTCCCACACTGCAGTGGGAAGTTGGTCTGCCCAATGGAGAAGCCCAGGAGGCAGGAATCTGAGGCCTTCAGCCAACAGTCAGTCAAGAAATGAGGCCTTCAGACAATCACATGAGTGACCTTGGCCTTGAAAATGTATCCTCCAGGGATGACTGGGTGGCTCAGTCAGTTAAG
>NW_027680204.1:0-376 GCF_054177405.1 Leptonychotes weddellii
CCATTTAATGCACAATGCAGTTATATAGGTCCTCCAGTCAAAATACTCCAAAATGCATATTTTTTAAAAAATAGTTAAGATGTCATACTTTTCCCTATAGTACATTAGAGCTAAATGTGCAGCAGTATTTTGCCTTTGTTTTCTTGTTCTGAGGTTACTTCTCTCTATTCCTAAGTCTCCATCTATTGGCTGTTCATTGCTGTGTTTTGTTTTGTTTTCCTGTAAGCAAACCAAAGTGGCTATGTAAAGACCTGCATATCTAAAGGAATTCACTTCTAAAAACACAGGTACATTTGCCTGATACCAGTTTCCCATTTTATGTTTAGTCCTTTCCTTTCCTAACATAATGTTTATCATTATCAGTAAAAAAAAAAAA
>NW_027680205.1:0-7500 GCF_054177405.1 Leptonychotes weddellii
CCCAGGCCCAGTGCTCTACTCCTTTTGCTGCATAGATCGCTCAGCAGCACATGGATGAGGGCTACACAAAGACCCAGGCCCAGTGCTCTACTCCTTTTGCTGCATAGATCGCTCAGCAGCACATGGATGAGGGCTACACAAAGACCCAGGCCCAGTGCTCTACTCCCTTTGCTAAAAAGGACCGGGCTGGTACACGTCGTGGTGGCTACAGCATCGAGGGAGGTGACACAGGAGAAGAGCGTAAGGGAATCACAACCAGGAAGACGGAGACAGGAGCACTGAGACCTAGACGTCGTGGAGGCACTGCTGGTGAGGTGGGTGGCCGAAGGAGAGGAAGCAGAAGCATGGTGACAGGGACTGAGCGTGCACCTCCAACAACTGATACGAAAGCTCTAATTCCCAGTGAGATGGTATCTGGAGATGGGACACTTGGGAGGGAATTAGGATTAGGTGGGATCATGAGGGTGGGGCTCTCAGGATGGTGTTAGTGCTCTTTTAAGACAAAACACCAGAGAGCTCAGTTTCCTCTCTCTCCCCTACACATGAAGAAGTCAGGTGAACACACAGGAAGATGGCAGCACCTACAGCCAACGTAAAAGGCCTCAGGATGAAACCTGCCTTGCTAGCACAGTGGTGTTGGACTTGCCAGCCACCACAACTATAAGAAATAAATTTATGTTGTGGAAGCCACCCAGTCTGTGGTGTTCAGTACGGCAGCCCAAGCCGACTAAGACACAGGGGCTCTATACGAGTAGAACATGAGGCTGTTTCTGGACCTAAGGGGGCAGAGAGTATGCCTGAAGCAGAAGGAGTTTTGGTGAAAGCATTTGGAGAGTAGCCTAGGGGATGGGAAGCAGTGGTCAGGAGGTTCTAGCGGGGCTGGTTTCATTAGAGCAGGCAATACCGCCTGCCAACACAGACAACAAGCCCCTAAGGTGGGTTAAGGCAACACCTTGGCTAGTGACTCAAGAAATGGATGGGACAGGTAAATGCTTCCTGAAACCCTCTAACTTGCCAGGCAGGGCAGAGACCTGTAAAGTGGGGAGAGGCTCAGATTTCCTCACTCTACAGTTGGTAAAGTTCTAGAGGCCAAGGGCTATTCCAGCTGATGAGATAGAAATCCTGTTACCTACTTCTCAAGGTTTCCTTCCTGACTCCATCCATCCAAAAGTTCCCTTGCATAAGTCCTACAAACATTTCTTGATGTTCCCCAGCAGAAGAGGTAAATACCTAAAATCATTACAAGTCAGGAATCAGAAATATCCTACACTCTGCAAAGTAACTCTCTACTTATTATTGCAACTCAAATCTTCTATCTATGAGATATCCTGTATTCTCTGCTTTACATTTGTTTTTCATCCAAGACGTGACATTTAAAAGCCAACAGAGGATGAGTAAATATTTACAGACCAGGCATATTTTAATAAAGAGAACATATGTTAATACGGAAAGCTTAAATAGGTTTAGGTGATATTGGTATGTTTACGTGAGCTTAAAATGTTTGAAGTCTGTAACGAGACAGATGCGTATATCCAAAGTAGTTTGATGACTTCTCTTTTTATTAGGGAGAGCTGTCCATACTAAAGGAAATGTCTGTGCCAAAATTCTTCCTAGAAAACCTGTTCTCACAATTTCCTACCAATGTGCATTTCATTCTAGAGTCCCTTAGACCTAAATATCATCTCTCCTCAAACCGAGATGCATTTGAATGTTTCAATCCCATTTTGTAACCTTAATTTCAAGCTCATTTCTGGAATGCCTGTATTTTTAATGATGAGCACACATTTCTTCAATGCTACAGTGAGAAGTGTATGTGGTAGTTAGGCAAGTTTCATTAAACGGTACTAATAGTTATTTGCTTCTTTGCGTCTCAGTAGATCTGATTCGATATGTCATTCTGGAGAATTTCAATTTCTAAAATATTTGTTTTTTTCAGATTAAGAACTGTGGCAGATTTTCTTTTACAATGTCGGTGACAGTAACATCCCTGATCCCATATGCTCTTCTGCAATGTGACCTTCTCTCCCATCAAGGGGAGAAATCTAATTCTTCACTTTGAATCTGGGCAGACCCTCAGACTGCTGTGATTAACAGCCTAGGATGGAACGAAGTGGTTCCAGTCCTAGGTACAGCACTTAACTGGCCTGAGAACCACTCCTGCTCCTGTAATTGAAAGCCAGCTGGGATATGAAGGTGTGACCATACCAGGAAACTAGGCTGTGAGGAGCCCAAGTCACAGGGAGAAACCCTGGAGATTGATCCCACACCAGGAGAACCCACCAAGAGATCAAGGAGCCATGAGGACCCTTAATTGTGAGTGAAGAAACCAAGCATCTTAGAAATAGATCCTTCAGTCTCAGCCACTCCAGCACACATCCCACTGATCAGGGACAAGCCACCCAGCAGAACCCTATCCAATCTTGGCAAAATTTGAATAAAGTAAGATCACTGTTTCTAGCCTCTAAGTTGTGGGGTGATTTATGTCACCGTGATAAATAAGCAAAGCAAACATTAATGTCTTTGTTTTTGTTTCTAATGATTTTACGTTATTTGAGGCTATCCTAATTTTCAAAGGGCTGAATGATTTGTCTGGGCATGAAAAGGCTCCATGTGGGTGAATTTTCCAAGGCACGTGGCTTAGCAGCTATATTCCCCTTTCCTAGTTTTCAAAAAGGTTGTCCGAGGCTCAAAGGAGCCTGGTAGTTAGGTAAGCAAAGGCAGCAGGCAATTGCTTATTAGACAATACGCAGAAGAAAAATATTTAAAAATCTGAATATTTATTTTACCTTCTTACACACTATTTCCATTTATAATAACATATTTTGAGTTTATTTCTAAACATTTTTGTGCTACAACATATTCAATGCATACTTGGGGAAAATAAGAGACTTCTAATAGATATTGAATGTAGAAGAATTTTCCTCAAAGGCCAGAGGGAGTTTTATTTATTTATCAATTGATTTTCATCCATCTTTAGACTTTTAATCTGCAGCTTATCTTAAATATTAAAGGATAGAAACAAATGTGTTTCACAAAGGAAATAAATGTCAAAAGCTCAAACAATACAGTAATTTTTGTCAATGATCTGGACTACACTGTCAAATATTTATATAAACACAGTTTAATGAAAGTAAAAATCATGCATTTGGAATGAATGAAGTGGCATTTTCAAAAGGATAATTCTCTTTAAGAGCTTATCCTAGATCTATTATAGATGCTTTAATGAGGTTTCATTATTTCAACTCTTTGATCCATGCTACTGAAAGGCATTTCCACATTTTTATAATTCCTGTATTAACTATGATATTTTATATAATAAAATTTTACATTTTCCATATTCACTATGGTAATATATTACTATGAAATTGTTAAACTATCATAATTTATGCTTTTTTAGTAATTAAGTCTTCTCACCATTGATTTCATCATGAAAAATCCAGCTCATATATACATATAAGTATATGACATTATAAATTAGCAAGCTTATTTTAAGACAAGGATTATATGATTAAAATACTCAAACCTCAAGTAAACAAGAAGACATTTATCATAAGTGGATTTAATTGCTAAGAATAGCCTTTCAAATATATACATTCTTATATTCTGTTGAAATTTCAAAGAGGCTATTGGTCAAGAACCTCAAATTCCATCTTTTTATACTATAGATCTTAAAATCAGTTTAGTGATAAATATGAAGTGGTTTTCTATAAAATAATCATTGGTTTTCAAGTGATTCCTCAAGAGCAGAATGTTGTTTTTTTTTTAATAACACAACCTTCCTCATACTTGTAATGGATAAAACAGATGAAAATATCTCTTTTCTAGGGGATTGAGGCTATCGATTGACCATAATCCTGCCCACTTGATCTCTCCATTTCCTGCCAAGATCACTGCTGAAGCACTTTTTTAGACTTTTAGGGTTCTAAGCACACCATTTGAAAACTACTGGATCAATTAGTATCACTGATAAAAATCAATGTATTTCATGGAGTCAATGATGGGTTTAAGGAAAAAGTCATCTAAAAAAGGCATCCATACTTGCCCACTGCCTGCAAGCAAGTCCCAGGGACACACACGGACCTAAGTACTAGGTGCCAAACATTTTTACGTTATAAAGTGTCCAATCCCCATCACCTCTCCTTTGACATGGGAGAGGTAGTTCACCAAGCATTCCAGTTGCTCTCCATATTTCCTGGCCCCTGGCACTTAGAGGGGCCACATCATGACTAATTAGTAACAGCAGCTTATGTCACCTTCAAATCAGTTAGTGAAAAGCCCAGGCAAGATCTTGCAGTCTCTTCATATTCTGTGATAACAACCAAGAAGACAACTTCTTTCAGATGGTACATTCACAACATGGCGGCACTTTCATCAGCTGCCTCCCAGACAAACGTAGGGAGCAGGAACCCTAGTCAATCAGATGTTTACATTACATATGTGCTTCAATTCTTCACACAGAGGAATGATCTTCTCTCTTAATTACATTCTCTCATTATTTAACTACTTTTGACAATGTGTCATGTAGATTGATAATCAGTCATCTATCTAGGAGCACTTTTCAAGAATGTGCCTTACCTAATCATTTTTGGAGTCATTCTATTTCCTCCTCCAGGTGCTGCACAAATTTTCTATTTTTTAATAGAAAATATTTATATATTGGGCGCCTGGGTGGCTCAGTTGGTTAAGCGACTGCCTTCGGCTCAGGTCAGGATCCCAGGGTCCTGGGATCAAGTCCCACATCGGGCTCCCAGCTCAGTGGGGAGCCTGCTTCTCCCTCTGACCCTCTCCTCTCTCATGCTGTTTCTCTCTCGCTCGCTCTCCAATAAATAAATAAATAAAATCTTAAAAAAAAAAGAAAATATTTATATATATATATATGTTTTGACTATAGACCTTAATGGAAACTGATCTTTTAAAATTTAAAAACCAGCTTTGAAGAATCATTAACAAAATCATTCAACAAATATGTATTGAACAATTCCTGAAACACAGAAGGTGGTCATTAGATGTAAATTAATAAGTAATAGTGCTGGGGAAATGATCTTGGGCTTATGACCGTGTGTGTGTGTGTGTGTGTGTATATATATACATATATATATACATATATACACAAAAACAATACGTACATACCTATATATAAAATAACATTTGTGATTATTTCATGCTAGAGGTCAAGAAAAAGAACAAGTCTGAGGCTGTTCATGGGAATATTTCCCAAAATTATATTATTAGAATTATTTTTTTTTTTTGTGGTAGAAAAGGTTGAGGATGAAAATAATTATAATGATATCTTCTATGTTTAGGGAAAGATATGTTTTTGGTTTAAAATTTTCAATAGAATCAGACTATGCTGTCTTGTCACCAGATCAGAAAAATGTTCTCATTCCTACAGCATTACCAATTCTATCTTCCTAAGAAGGATAAAGCAGATGAGCCAGTAACCAACTAGACCTTTCTTCACTCTTCTGAAGGATCTTAGTTTGTAAATGATGCCAAAGGCACAGACTTGGGGGAGGGATCACTAGGGGCTGCCAGACAGTGAGGGAATTAGACTATAAAGACATCTACTGCCCTATTTGCACCACAGTCCAGACCCGTGGGACAGCATTAACCACAAAGCTCTACCTCTCCAACTGTCTGGGGAAAGGGTTCTTTTTTTCTTTTTTCTTGCTTATCCATTAAGAAACTTTATAAAGTACATTAAAAATGAATCTCTTAAATACATACACACACATTATAGAAACCCATTTTTTAAATGCAATTAAATTCAACAGATCAAAAATCACATCAAATCACTACAAAGCCTTCAAGCTTAAATTCTTACTTTTGGCCCTAGCTCATCTAGACTGGGAATCTGGATAGTCCCACTGGACATCATGTGCTAAACAGATGATTCAAACGGTCCCAAGTCAAATCTCAGAAGGATGTGGAAAGGATACGTGTGACATACAGCCAGTCATTATTCATGGATTCTGTATTTGTGAATTCATCTACTCATTAAGACCTTTTTTAAGCCCAAGATTAACTGGAGTCACCCAATGTGCACATTTCCAGCTGAGGTCCTGCAAAGCAATGCTCCACCATTATGTTTCAGCTTTCTTCTTTATGGTCTACTTATAAGCCACATTTTCCACATTTTTGTGCTTTTTGTTGGTAGTTTCACTGGTTACGGTGGCCCCAAGTGTAGTACTGAAGGGCCGTCCAGTGTTCTTAAGTACAAGAAGGCTGTGACGTGTCTTAGGAAGGTGATACCCACGCTAGCTAAGCTTCACTCAACCGTGGGTTACAGGGATGTTGGTCCTGAGCTCAGTGTTAATGAACTGACAATATATATTAAAAAACAATGTCTTTAAACGGAAATACACTTCAAACACATGTATGTATTGATTGGTTGACAAAAATGTGACTAGAGGCTGGCAGGATCCAACTCTGTATTTCTAGAAGGAGCAGTGGTTCTGCGTTAGCTAATACAATGTTCTTGGTGACCTCACAGAATATGATTACTACAAATAATGAGAATTAATTACAGATACAAATTTTTCCTCATGTAAGTGTGATAACATAATTTCTTTTCAAATAATCTTAGAAACTTTTAAATTTGTGTTTTAAAAATACATATCTTATGTGTTTAGTTTTTAATGGGTCAGGAAGAAACACAAATATTTTAAAATATATTATCCAATGATAGACAAAGCTTAAAATTCTTCTAGATTTGTCCATATTAATTCTTTGATTCATAGAACAAAAACGAAATACAGAAAGTGAAAATGTCTGGAAGTATTTTAGGGCTTTTCTGTAAAAGAAAGATAGCTTCTAAATTTAGGCTTTGTTCCCGTCACCAAAAATAAATCAACCGAGTATATCTATGCATACTTATGAAGCTGTGACATTTATTTGGATTCCTTCTATAAAATAAATATTTCAGTTGCTTACAGCAGAGACTGCATTTTTTTTTAAAAAGCATACACATATGACACAGAAATCAGTTCATCAAAGTGTTTTACAAAAATACTATTTTAGCCAGTCCTGGTTTTAGGGACCTATTGGACATTTGACTTACCTTTTGAGTAAATTAAGCACACAGCAATTCCATATATTTTAGGTCACAGGATGTCAGCAAAAAGCAGAAACCAAGAGGTTTCTCATATTGTAGATAAAGAAAACATTAGGATTAATTCTTAAGTAGTTAAATACGCTTGCTTATTTGAAAAACAAAAAAGTTAATTATTTAATCAAGTAAGCAAACCCAATTTGGCATGGAGATTATTGGGCAGAAAAATTATTTTCAATTATAGGAAAGCAATCAACTTTGGAAAGGAGGTTCTATAACAAGTATGAGTAAAACATGAAGGCCTGTGAGGGGCGGAGCAAGATGGCGGAGGAGTAGGAGACCTGGATTTCGTCTCCTCTCAGGAATTCAGCTGGATAGGGATCTAACCATTCTGAACACCTACAAACTCAACAGGAGATCGAAGAAAAGAAGAGCAACAACTCTCTCAT
>NW_027680206.1:0-376 GCF_054177405.1 Leptonychotes weddellii
ACTCATGTTCAACAAAGCAGGGAGGAATATCCAATGGAAAAAAGACAGTCTCTTCAACAAATAATGTTGGCAAAATTGGACAGCCACAGGCAGAAGAATGAAACTGGACCATTACAATAGACTCCAAATAGTTGAAAGACCTAAATGTGAGACAGGAGTCCATCAAAATCCTAAAGAAGAACACAGGCAGCAACCTCTTCCACCTCAGCCACAGCAACTTCTTCCTAGAAACATCGCCAAAGGCAAGGGAAGCAAGGGCAAAAATGAACTCTTGGGACTTCATCAAGATAAAAAGCTTTTGCACAGCAAAGGAAACAGTCAACAAAACCAAGGACAACTGACAAAATGACAGAATGGGAGAAGATATTTGCAAATG
>NW_027680207.1:0-376 GCF_054177405.1 Leptonychotes weddellii
AACTATGAGGCAAGCCTGGCCTGGATCTTTAAGCAAAAGTGAGGGGCACTGTCATTTTTTTCGGGTCAACGCTTGGCAGACATAATCAATCTCCTCTCATGCTTATTCCACACTGCTGGCATGCTGAGCAGTGATGGTGGGAACGAGGAGCTGGGGAGCTCCAGCCCCTGACCTGTCCAGCACTTTCCTGCAGATCAGCTCAAGGCAGGATCAGAGCCTGCTTGGAGGAAAATGCTGACAACTTCTTGGTGATGTGACAGGCCTCCCTCCAAAGGTCTGGTGTTTCCTGAGTGGCTGAGTTTCTGCTGTAGGGCAAAGCTATCATCCTGGTTTACTCTGGGATCAAATTATAAAAATAATTTCCCTAAATGCCCTC
>NW_027680208.1:0-376 GCF_054177405.1 Leptonychotes weddellii
CCTTATAATATTTGGGGTGCCCAGAGGACAAGGTGAGAGAGGACTCTGACTAAGAGAAGATATTGCCACAGACCTGGACAGAGCAAGTCTGTGGAGAGTGATGAGAACATCTCCAGAGGAGATGCCCAGAGATGTGCGGATCTCCTCTCCAGAGCAAGAGGTATGGACAGTCCATTCAGAGAACAGAAACTAAAATAGAATGTATGGACCTAGTAACAGAAGAAAAGTCAAGAAGCAGGACAGTGGTAGATATGGTTTTAAGAGCTCGGGGAAGCTCTCTTCTGATTGCTTTAATTTCCCAGTTACAATAGGAAGCAGGGTTACAGTGGAAAATGACAACGGTGAGGAGGTGTTGGAGATTTGATGAGAGAGGAGA
>NW_027680209.1:0-376 GCF_054177405.1 Leptonychotes weddellii
AAAGAAAACTGAGTACCCAGGTGAGTCAATGGTGTAATTCTAGTCTAGTTCCCAAGGCCTGATAACCCAAATTGCTGATGGTGTAAGTTCCAGTTCTAGTTTGAGTCTGAAGGTAGTGGAAAACTGATGACTCACCCAAAGACAAAGAGAGACAATTCTTTCCTACTCAACATTTTATACTATTCTGGGTTTCAATGGATTGGATTGAGGTCCACCTATATTGGAGAGGACAATCTGCTTTATTGTGTGCCAATTAAATATTAATCTCATCCAGAAAAACTCTCAGACACACCCAGAATACTGTTTAACCAAATATCTGGGCACTCCGTGACCCAGTCAGTTGGCACATAAAATTAACCATCACAAATTGTGCATT
>NW_027680210.1:0-376 GCF_054177405.1 Leptonychotes weddellii
TAGGGTATCAGAATGGATAAAAAAACAAGACCCTGCCTACAAGAGACTCATTTTAAACCTAAAGACACCTGCAGATTGAAAGTGAGGGGGTGGAGAAACATTTATCACACAAATGGATGTCAAAAGAAAGCTAGAGTAGCAATACTTATATGGGACAAGACTTTAAAACAAAGACTGTAAAAAAAAGACAAAGAAGGGCATTATATAATCATAAAGGGGACGATCCAGCAAGAAGATATAACAGTTGTAAATATTTATGCACCCAACATGGGAGTACCTAAATAATAAAACATAGAGGAGCTAATTGATAATAACACAATAATAGTAGGGGACTTTAACACCCCACTTACATCAATGGACAGATCATCTAAACAGA
>NW_027680211.1:0-376 GCF_054177405.1 Leptonychotes weddellii
CAGAAACAACATCTGTGAGCAAAGTTCATAGTGGGACTGTTGGGTAGTATATGTGTGACTCAGTAGGAAGGAAGGAAGATCTGTTGGTTTTACTGACTTTGTGATTCTCCAAATAAAAAGTAGCTTTAAAAAGTCCAGTTTGTTCAACCTGAATGCCATCTTATGCTTTTTATTTATGTTTGTCCGAAGTGGCACCCTTCGGGATAGGCATTTCATTCTGATATTACTGATTTAGTCTCTCTGATCAAAACTTAGGAGGAGAAAACCACATCGCCAGTTTTTCCACTTTCTGTCCTGAGGAGCATCAGTTATAAGATAAATCTAATAGTTACTATGACAAAAGGATTAGACTTAGATGACTTTGTCCTTTAATTTA
>NW_027680212.1:0-376 GCF_054177405.1 Leptonychotes weddellii
ATTCAGCCTGGGAGGTAAGCAGGGGCAGATCTAAACAGAGGAGCCAAGGATATGCAAATGGAGCAGTAGGAAGGATGGGAAAGAGACTTCAGCTTTGAGGAGGAAGATTCAGAATCTAGGTCAGGAACTACAGCCTTGGCCACTGGCTAAGATGTGGAGCAGGGCCCCTGGCCCAGGGAGGATGTGTGGCCCTGCATGGGACTTAAGGAGAAGAAAGAGGCAGAGGCCCAGTGTTTGGAGTGGGCCAACACAGGAAGACGAGAGGGTGGCTGTGATGTAATAGGGTAAGGAGAATGCGCAGATGCCCAGTACAGTCTCCAATCCAGAAGTCGTTGGGTCTAAAGGAGACCTAGATCAGGGGACACAAGAGATGTTG
>NW_027680213.1:0-376 GCF_054177405.1 Leptonychotes weddellii
AATTGTTATATTTTTTTGTTGGATTGTTCTCTTCATGTTTATATAATATCCTCTTTATATCTTGTTACAGTCTTTGTTCTAAAGTTTATTTTGTCTGATATAAGTATTGTTACCCCAGTTTTCTTTTCACTTTCATTTGAATGATAAATGCTTTTCCATCCCTTCACTTTCTTTTTTTTTTAATTCTTTTTTTTTTTTTTAAAGATTTTATTTATTTATTTGAGAGAGAGAGAATGAGAGAGAGCACATGAGAGGGGGGAGGGCCAGAGGGAGAAGCAGACTCCCTGCCGAGCAGGGAGCCTGATGCGGGACTCGATCCAGGGACTCCAGGATCATGACCTGAGCCGAAGGCAGTCGCTTAACCAACTGAGCCACC
>NW_027680214.1:0-376 GCF_054177405.1 Leptonychotes weddellii
GAGGATGGGTTAACCTGGTGGTGGGTATTGAGGAGGGCACATTCTGCATGGAGCACTGGGTGTTATGCGCAAACAATGAATCATGGAACACTTCATCTAAAACTAATGATGTAATGTATGGGGATTAACATAAGAATAAAAAAAATAATAAAAAAAATAAATAAAAAATGAACTCATAAAAAAAAAAAAGATAAAAAGCATCTGCACAGCAAAGGAAAGAGTTGACAAAACCAAAACAACTGACAGAATGGGAGAAGCTATTTGCAAATGTCTTATCAGATAAAGGGCTAGTATCCAAAATCTGTAAAGAACTTATCAAACTCAACATCCAAAGAACAAATAATCCAATCAAAAATGGGTAGAAGACATGAACAGA
>NW_027680215.1:0-376 GCF_054177405.1 Leptonychotes weddellii
CGGTGTGTGAGGCAGGCAGAGAAGAGGTTGGGCTGGGCACCCAGGTGCCTTTATTTAATGTCAGCAGCCAGCCACCATTGTTACTAAGCTTGGACAAGTGCTCAACGTCTCTTATGTGAAATAGGATCCATATCTGCTTTGTAAGGATTCTAGAGAGTGTAGCACTTACTAACTTGTCCAGGCACCGGGTAGGTGCTCAAATAGAGGAGAGCCGTTGTCAGGGTGATAATTTGTATAATGTGATACTTTGTTTAAGGTGATACTTTGTATAAGGTTCTTGTTAGTTTCAGAATTTAGTGATCCAGGCAAAGTATTGATGACCATGTTCATGGAGGTCTGTTGTATGCCTTGCTGCCATTTATGGTGGGAAATGTTC
>NW_027680216.1:0-7498 GCF_054177405.1 Leptonychotes weddellii
CCATTGGATGTTTCAAAGCCATTTTTGCTGAAAACTCTTAGCAGACTAGGAAAAGACAGGAAATTCCTAAACTTGATAAGGAGCATCTACAGGAAACCTACCGCTAACGTCATACTTAATAATGAAAGCCTCAGTGTTTCCTCTCTAACTGGGAAAAAGGCAAAGATGTCTGCTCTTACCACTTTTATTCAAAAGAACACTGGAAGTTCTAGCCAGTGCAATAAGTAAAGAAAAAATAATTAAAATATGCACAGGTTGTAAAAGAAGAAGTAAAACTGCCCCTATTTACAGGTGATATGATTATCTACTTAGAAAATCCAAAGGGATCCATAAAATAATTTCTGGAACTAATAAGTAATTTTAGCAAGATCACAGGATGCAACATCAATACACACATAATTCAGTTGCAGTTCTGTATGCCAACAAAAACAGTTGGAATCCAATTTTTAAAAAAAATTTGCCACATTTATAATAATTCCAAAGAAGATTAAATAATTAGGTATAAATCAAATAAGCATGTACAGAAAGTGCATGCTGAAAATTACAAAATGCTGGTCAAAAAAACCAAGTAAGTGAAGAGATACACCTTATTCATAGATTGTCATCCTCAACATAGTAAAGATGTCAATTCTCCCCAAATGATTTAGATATAACATAATTCCTATCAAAATCACAGCAAGGTTTTTTCTAAGACAAACTGATTAAATTTGTATGAAAATGTAAAGGAATTAAAATAGATAAATCAATTTTGAAAAAGAAGAGTAAAGTTGAAGAAATCACTCTATCTGATATTAGGGCTTACTATATACCTATATTTTTTTCCTTCAAGTTTTAATTTAAATTCCAGTTAGTTTAACATATTATAAAGCTATATTAATCAAGGCAATATGATACTGATGGAAAGATGCACACATAGATTAATGGAATAAAATAGATAACCTAGAAAGTGATCTACACCAACATGCCCAAATGATTTTTTGACAAAATTGCAAAAGAAATTTAGTGGAGAAATTCAGTATCTTTTCTACAAATGGTATTGGAGCAATTGGACATCCATGGGCCAAAAAATAAATCTTGATTTAAAACTTGTACCTTATAAAAACATTAATTCCAGGAGTGTCTGGGTAGCTCAGTCAGTTAAGAATCTGCCTTTGGGTCAGGTCATGATCCCAGGGTCCTGGGATCGAGCCCCATGTTGGGCTCCGTGCTCTCTCTCTCTCTCTTTGTCAAATAAATAAATAAAATCTTTTAAAAAATTAACTCCAAATGGATCACAGACTTAAAGCTACAAAATTTATAGAATAAAACACTAGAGAAAATCTTTAGGCCCTTGATCCTGATGAAGAGTTTTTAGGCTTAGCACCAAAAATATGATCCATAAAAGGAAAAATGGATACATTAGGCCTCATCACAGTTAAACATTTTGCTCTTCAACAGGATAAGAAGAGGATTAAAATCTAGGAGAAATATTTGCAAACCACATATCTAACAAAAGCTTTGCATCTAGAATATATTAAAAAAACCTCTCAAAACTCACCAGGAAAAACAAAACAAAATCAACCAAAGCAAACAAACAAACAAAAACCCAACTAGAATATGGACAAAAGAATGAAGAGACATTTCACCAAAAAAGACACACAGTGGCAACTAACCATGTCATTAGCCACTATGGAAATGGAAATTAAAACCATAATGGGACACCACCACCTACCTATCAGAATGGCTAAGATGAAAAACAGTGACAACATCAAATTCTGGTAAGGATTCCCAGATAAGTGGATATTAATACATTGCTGGTAGGAATCTAAAATGGTACAATCATTCTGGAAAACAATTTGGCAATTTTTTATAAAACGAAACACGCAACTACTATATACCCAGCAATTACATATGTAGTCTAGTGAAATAAAACTTATATTTACACAAAAACCTGTGCATAGCAGCTTTATTTGTAATAATTCAACACTAGAATCAACCCAGATGTACTTCAAATGGTTAAACAAACTGTGGTACATCCATACTATGGAGTACTACTACTCAGCTATTAGAAAGAATGAATTATTGATACATGTAACAACCTGAATGGTCCTCAAGGGCAACATGCTGACTGAAAAAAGCCAACCTCAAAAGGCTACACGTTATATCATTCCATTAATACAATTATTCTTGAAGTGACAAAATAATAGTGATAGGGAACAGATTTGTGGTTGCCAGGGGTTAAGAAAGAAATAAGATGAGGGTGCTTGTTATCATAAAAGGGTAGCATGAGGGAGACCTTTGTGGCGATGGAGCAATTCTGTATCTTGATTGTGGTGGAGTTACATGAATCTACATGTCTCCCCCAGTGGTAATGTCTTGCATAACTAGTATTATTGAAGCCAGAAGCCAGGAAATTGACATTGGTATAATCTGCAGAGTTTATTCAGATTTCACCATTTCTATATTCATTCGTGTGTGTGTGTGTGTGTGTGTGTGTGTGTAGCTCTACTGGGTGAGGTTAAAAAATAGATTAAAATTTTTCAATAGGTGTATTCCACAAGCTTCAAATTTTGGGCATTTAAGCTGTTTCAGTCACCACTAGTAAAAACATTTGTAAGGATACATCTTTGTGTACAAATCTTGTTCATGTTTTGACCTTTTCTTAATTTGGAACTTCCAGTTAGTGGAATTTCATAGTCTTAGAGTAAGGAAGAACATTTTAACATTTGAGCTGTTCAGACTGGGATGGGCTATCCTGGAAGCTAGTTGGAGCATTATCATTGGTGAATGTCAAGTACTGGCAGTGTGGTCACCTGTTAGGAATGCTGTAGAGGAGATGCCCATGTTAGTTGGACCAGGTAGCCTCTGAGGTTCATGTATAACTCAGCATCCAGTATGGACCGTGTCACAGGCAGCCCTATGCAATGATGATAAAACTGAATTCATCACTCTTCTCCTCAAACCTGTTCTTCCTCCTAGATTCTCTGCCTCAGCAGATGACATTACAATTGCAATGCTCATAGGGACTCACCATAGATTCATTTATCCTGTTCCTGCCCCTAGCAGTCACCAGGTACTTGGAACTGTAGCCCCCCAAACATTTCTCACCTCTGGTGCTCCTCTTCTTCCTGGCTGCCATGCTACATCTGGCCTTTTAGCCTGTGGGTCTCTGCCTTCCCCCTACTGCTCTATAGATTTCCACTGATAGACCCTTCACACTATAGTCAGAATAAGCTAAGGAAAGGCATGAAAGATGCTAGCCCATTTTTAACACTTACTTGCTATCACAGCTTCTTTTTTAACCTTCTAGAAAAGACTTTCTCCCAGGTCAAGGAAGGGGGTAGCGGGAGGTACGGGAGAGGAGAGGAAAATCCAGTATTGCCTCACATGCTGGTATCCCAAAGTTGACTGTAAGCTCCTCGAGGGCAGGGTCTGGGCCTGGAAGACCTTTAAATCTGACAGCCTGGAGCACTAATCGTCTGCCAGGCATGGCTCCAAGTTTACTGTGAAACCTTCAACAACCCAGGAGGTAGTGTCATTATCATCATTGATATGTTAGAGATAAGGAAATTGAGGCACAGAAAGCACTCAAAAAATCAAAGGCCAACTTACACTGGGATGCTGTTATCAAATCAAATTTTATTTTATTTTATTTTTAATTTTTATTATTTTTTTAAGATTTTATTTATTTATTTGACAGAGAGAGAGCACAAGTAGGCAGAGCGGCAGGCAGAGGGAGAGGGAGAAGCAGGCTCCTCACTGAGCAGAGAGCCCGACGCGGGGCTCGATCCCAGGACCCTGGGATCATGACCTGAGCTGAAGGCAGACGCCCAGTGACTGAGCCACCCAGGCGCCCCCAAATCAAATTTTAGAAATGAAAAATTGCACAATGAATGTTGAAGCTTTGCTATACATTAAGGCAAACCAACTATTTGGGCTTATCCCCACTTTTAAAGATTTTTTATTATTCCTTTGTATCATTTTTCATTTTCAGTGACTTTAGTCACTTAGGGGGCATGTCTAAATTCTTTGTCAGGTGTGACAAGTAACACTGTAATGCTGACAGGGGATGAAATGTGCATTAGTTATAATTGGCTATTTGTATTTTAAAATGGTGTAGATTATGTAGAAAAATGGTTAATAAAAGACATTAGGAATTAAAAAAAAGACTGAAAATAGGAACAAGTAATGCACTGATCAGGAGTGGGAAGTCTTTCTAAGATTCTGTATGAATTGTGTGTGTGTGTGTGAGTGCACGCGCATGTGTGTATGTGGTCTGCTCCCATTCCTGTGGCACAGTATGATTAAATTAATGGTACACGTTTCTAGAATTGCAGACAATCATTGTCACTGGAGCACTCAACCTCCTACCCAGGCGCTCTTGATCCACAGTTTCCCTGAGAACCTTACCCCTTTACTGCACAGGCTGCTCATCTCACACATCTCCAAGCTAGCTTTGACTCCAACAGCCTTTCAGGTAGCATGTTTTGAGTCGGGGTGTGTACTCATATCCTAGGGCTGCCATAACAAAGCACCACAAACTGGGTGGCTTAGAACAACAGAAATGTATTGCCTCATAGTTCTTGAGGCTGGAAGTCCAAAATCAAGGTGTTGGCAGAACCGTGCTCCCTCTGGAACCTGTTGGGGAGGGATCCTTCCTTGTCTCTTGCTAAGCTTCTGGTGGTTTGTGGGCAATCTAGTTTCTTGACTTGTAGGTGCATTACTTCAATCTTCTGTCTTCACATGATCCCCTTTCCTGTGTGTTTGTCTCTGGGTCCAAATTTCCCCTTTTTATAAGGTCACCAGTCATATTGGATTAGGGCCACCTTACTGACCACATGTTAACTTGATCACATCTGCAAAGACCGTATTTCCAAATAAGGTCACATTCTGAGGTACTGCGGGTGAGGACTTCAACATAACTTTTTTTGTGGGGGAAATAATTCAATCTGTAATAGGGTGTTAGGTCCAAGGTTTCTTGCACTTATGGAGCTGGGAGGACTCCATGGTACTGCCTTCCTCAAAAGCGCCTCCATCTTTGGCATTTGTTTGGTTGGGTGCTACCTGGGGAAGCCTGCCCAGTACTCTGCTGTTAGGATATCAAGTGCCTCAGATCCCAGATGTCACAGCAGGCAGGGGCTCCTCCATGTAACTAATGCATCTGATGGCTCACCGTGGATGGAGACAACCCAGCAGACCTCTGGGCTCATCTTCCTAGTTGTTCTTACTTTCCCTTCAGCCTGAGGGCTTTCTATTTTTATCCTGTCGTGTCCTATACTTGTTCTTACAATCTTCCTTAATTCTTTTTGGGATGAAATTAAGTATAAAAATAAATTAAATGAATGGCAATTCCCTGCCACAGTTTGGTGGCTTAGTTAAATAGCATCACAGGGGCAGGCTGTGATTTCTAAGGACTCCGTGTTGCCATGACAACCACAGGGTGTTGCCTCCTCCACTTGGCCCTTCCCCAGCCTCCATTACTAAGTCCAGCTCACCCTCCAGTCTCAGCCCAGCCTCCACCCTTCTGAGAAACCATCTCTGAGCAACAGACAGAACTATAGGGTTCTCCGCGTGTCCCCCTCAGAATCCTGGTCTCCCTCTGTTGCTCTACTCACCTTGTGGAATTCCAGTTGCCTGTTTAATTCTGTCTCTTTCTCTGGACAGTAGGCTTCTCAAGGACAGGGATCACTTCATCATTTATTTCTACAAGCACCTAATTCAGAACTTTGCCTCCGGGACTTGCCATAGCAGTAGGTGGAACACGAGCATTTAGGACTCCTGAAGGCCTGCCCCAGAGCTGCCATCACATGTGGCCAGGTGTGTCTATGAAATTTAAAATTGAATTTAAATTAACTAAAATTAAATTAATTAAAAGCAAAACTCAGTCCCACTAGTCTCATTTCAAGTGCTTAATAATCTACATATGGCTAGCAACTACCACATGGGACAGCACAGCTATAGAGCATTTCCATCATGACAGAAAGTTCTCCTGGACAGTGCTGGTCTAAAGGAGCCCATAACCAGTGCCCCCTGGGGAAACTCTTGGTGTTTGCCCATTGCACTCCTAATCCATCAGAGCTATGCCAACTAGTTTTAGCCTTGGAAACAAAAAGGAAAATGTAAGCAGTGTATCCCTCTGTTAGGATCATGAGCTAATGTTCCCTCACCAAAGAGATCAACATGAGTGGCAGGACACATTTCCCCACCAATCCCTAAACAAGCCTGGACCCTTCTGCCTCTATGTTTTTGCACATGCTGTTCCTGTGCCTAGAATGTCCACCCCAACAAGAACTCCTGATGTCTTATTCATTCTTCAGCTGTAATATAAGTGTATATGCCTTCACCTGCATAAATCCCTTCTCTCCATGCCCTCCCTTCAGTAGTGTGTGTGTGTGGGTGTGTATGAAATCTTCCTTCTCACATTACATCCTGTATGTTATTATGTAGTGGCGTCAGAATCTATGAGCAGATTATGTTCTATAATTAGCACAGAGAGCGAAAATCAAGTAGAACCAAAACTGCCCTTGAAATTCTCTTAAATCTGGGGAGCCTGCGTGGCTCAGTCAGTTAAGTGTCTGCTTCGGCTCAGGTCATGATCTCAGGGTCCTGGGATTGAGCCCCGTCAGGCTCCCTGCTCATCGAGGAGTCTGCTTCTCCCTCTCTCTCTGCCTGCCACTCCCCCTGCTTGTTCTCTCTTTCTATCAAATAAATAAATAAAATCTTTAAAAAAAATTCTCTTAAATCTGCCATTGAACACGCATTCTTGGTTTCCTTTTTACAACCTCATACAGAAATTCTTAGGGACACTGAATTGTAAATATGACTGAGACAGACTAAGGGGGAAGAAATAGAAAGAAGATCCATAAACAGATATGCAGGCACACAAACCACCTGCCCTTTAAGACATCCACAACATCCCTGGCAGGCCAGGGACAGTCTAGATTCCCCCTGATGGACAAATCATTCCCTCAAAATATGCTCTGCAGGGGCCAGCAGCGTCGGTATCACCTGGGAACTTGTTAGAAATACACATTTTTGGGCCCCAGCCCAGATCTACTTGATCAGAAACTCTAACCAACTCTCCAGGTGGTTCTGCTGCGGGTTAAATTTGAGAACAACTGGCTTACTCCCTATGGCTCTAACGTTCAGCCTCTGTAGCTTAGTATAGTTTGGTGGATTTGTTTGCTATGTGAGCATGATACTACGGTGAGGATGAAATATGCCAGGCTCTGAACTGTGAAAGCACCCAGCTCAGGGCCTAGCATGTAGTGGGCCCCCCATACATTTTTGCTGAATTGTAATCTGCACAATCTGAGTGTTGTATTCTTTGAATGCAACTCTTTTTTTTTAAATTTTTAAATTTATTTTATTTATTTATTTTTATTCTTATGTTAATCCCCATACATTACATCATTAGATTTAGATGAAGTGTTCCATGATTCATTGTTTGTGCATAACACCCAGTGCTCCATGCAGAATGTGCCCTCCTCAATACCCACCACCAGGCTAAGCCATCCTC
>NW_027680217.1:0-376 GCF_054177405.1 Leptonychotes weddellii
ACCCTCCACCCACCTCCCCTCCCACAACCCTCAGTTTGTTTCCCAGAGTCAAGAGTCTCTCATGGTTTGTCTCCCTCTTCCCATTTAGTTTCCCTCCCTTCCCCTATGAGCCTCTGTGCTATTCCTTATATTCCACATATGAATGAAACTGTAAGGTAATTGTCTTTCTCTGATTGACTTTACAAAGGTTTTTTATTTTTAAATCAAGCAATATGAAATGATTTTGAGAACATGATGAAATAAATTGCACTTTCTGTTTACATAGCTATTGAGTACATAAAATAGTCCATTAATTCTTACACACAATTAGGAGGACCATGAAAACACAGACATTTCCCTTCTAAAATATTGTTCCTACATAGCAATTAAGAAGGAA
>NW_027680218.1:0-376 GCF_054177405.1 Leptonychotes weddellii
ACTGCTACCTGCTCTCTGCCCCCGGGCCCCATGTAGTGCTGCTGGTGACCCAGCTGGGGCGCTTCACTGCCCAGGACACGGTGGCCGTGAGGAGGGTGAAGGAGGTCTTCGGGGCAGGAGTCATGAAGCACGTGGTGGTCCTCTTCACCCACAAGGAGGACTTGGACGGCGAGTCCTTGCACGATTACATCACACACACAGACAACCAGAGCCTGAGGAGCCTGGTGGGGGAGTGTGGGAGGAGGTACTGTGGCTTCAACAACTCGGCCACCGGGGAGGAGCAGAAGGCGCAGCTGGTCGAGCTGATGGCTGTGGTGGGGAGGCTGGAGAGGGAGAACGAGGGCGCCTTCCACAGCAATGACCTCTTCTTTGAAGC
>NW_027680219.1:0-376 GCF_054177405.1 Leptonychotes weddellii
ATTAACTGGACACCAGATTTTCCTACCCTCCATCCGGGACCAGCTGCCTCCAAATGATCTTTAAGAAAGGTCATCAGTAAATCAATCCCTCGGCACTGGCAGCTTCTCATACCAGAAAAAAAACACTTGTTGGAAACCATTTTTTCACACCTCAAGGTGATGATTTCAAGAAGTGCTAAAAATGTTTGCTTTTATCTTTATTTTTTTTTTTTAAAGATTTTATTTTTAAGTAATCTCTACACCCAACGTGGGGCTCAAACGTACAACCCTGAGATCAAGAGTCACATGCTCAGGGTACCTGGATGGCTCAGTTGGTTAAGCATCTGCCTTCAGCTCAGCTCATGATCTCAGGGTCCTGGGATCAAGCCCCGCATCA
>NW_027680220.1:0-376 GCF_054177405.1 Leptonychotes weddellii
ACCCTCCGAAGAGCAAAGGTCTGTACATCTGGGAGGAGAGGCAGCAACCGGGTGATGACAGGTCTTCTATTTCTACCCACACTGAATATGAGTCTCCCTACCTCTCCTTCTCACCCTCCTCCACCTCCCAAAAGGGCACTTGCCTTTGTCCTGCTGTTTTTTTGACATTTATACGCGAAGCTCTCGACTTTTCGCCCTCTCCCCAGTGGGTCAGTATCATCTGTGTCTGTGGTCTGTCACAGGGGACCTCATCCTGCAATGGGGGCCCCAGCTGTGCATCTCCCAGGCTGACCTGGGTGACAGGTGTCCACCTCACAGCCATACCCATCCCCCCTTCGCGGGGAGGAGACTATGACCCGCACATCTGCTCTGCGCA
>NW_027680221.1:0-376 GCF_054177405.1 Leptonychotes weddellii
ATGGTGCTTAGGTACCCAATTCTTAGGTTCTCTTATCTTTTATTGAATGCTTTTACCTTCCACTTCCATACAAATATTCACATGTAAGACAAAGGAAAAGGCAAATATGTAGTTCCCAAAAGATGAATTGCACATATAAGAGGAACAAAAATACTTTTAAGCCAAAAATGTTTTAAATTTTTTTTTTTTTTTTTTTTTTATTTGCGAGAGAGAGAATGAGAGACAGAGAGCATGAGAGGGAGGAGGGTCAGAGAGAGAAGCAGACTCCCCGCCGAGCAGGGAGCCCGATGCGGGACTCGATCCCGGGACTCCAGGATCATGACCTGAGCCGAAGGCAGTCCCTTAACCACCTGAGCCACCCAGGAACCCTAAGCCA
>NW_027680222.1:0-376 GCF_054177405.1 Leptonychotes weddellii
ATTATTTTGTAAGGATTTCTTAATTATTTTCATTTTAGTTAGAGATCAGTCACTATAAAATGATGAAACTTTAAAACGCATTTAACTTGCTTCAAGGTGTAGTATAATCAATATTCATAAATATTCCATTTTTAAATTTGAATGGATGTTAATTTTCCCATTACTGGATGTAGAACTTTATGTATTTCTATCAGATGCTAAGACAAGGTTGCTAATGGTGTAGTACAAATCTCCTGCACCTCACTAAATTTTTGTCTAATAAAACCTTCAGGGCGGAGCAAGATGGCGGAGGAGTAGGAGACCTGGATTTTGTCTCCTCTCAGGAATTCAGCTGGATAGGGATCAAACCATTCTGAACACCTACAAACTCAACAGG
>NW_027680223.1:0-376 GCF_054177405.1 Leptonychotes weddellii
AGTAGGGGAAGTATAAACCAGAGCACAAACCTGTCAAGACAGAGGAAAATGCACTTATAAGGAACTTTAGTAGATACTTCTAAAAACAAAATTGTAAAATGCCCGGAAATGTGGTCTATCTGGCAGATGAAACTGCACTACAGATTACAGGGAAACAGGCCTTTTCAGCGTGCATGTGGTGGCTCTGAAAAGAGCCTTTTTCAAAGTCCAGAGAAAATAGCCTTGGATTACGCCCTCTCCCCGCGGATGCGGCGCGCCAGCTGGATGTCCTTGGGCATGATGGTGACGCGCTTGGCGTGGATGGCGCACAGGTTGGTGTCCTCGAAGAGCCCCACCAGGTAGGCCTCGCACGCCTCCTGCAGGGCCATGACGGCCG
>NW_027680224.1:0-376 GCF_054177405.1 Leptonychotes weddellii
ACACGGTACCAGTGGCCATACCTGAGTTCTAGCCCCACTCCTGCAATGGGTTAGCCGTGTGACTTTGGCAAGTCACGTTACTCTCCTGAATCTGTTTCTTGATTTTAAAACAAGGATGATAAAACATCCCCTGAGTATCTGACCAGAATACCAAGCGGGGCCCAGACCCATGCTGCAATTTAAGACAGTGATGCTATGATGATCATACCGGAAACTCACCCTCTAGAAACAGCTTAAGGCCTTGGTTTCCCAGAGTTCCCATTAAAATCACCATTCCAGGGGGTGCCTGGGTGGCTCAGTTGGTTAAGCGACTGCCTTCGGCTCAGGTCATGATCCTGGAGTCCCGGGATCGAGTCCCACATCGGGCTCCCTGCTC
>NW_027680225.1:0-376 GCF_054177405.1 Leptonychotes weddellii
ACCATCATCATCGCCATCACCACCATCACCACCATCATCACCCCATCACCATCACCACAACCATCACCATCATCACCATCACCACTATCATCACCATCATCACCATCACCAACATCACCACCATCACCATCATCACCATCACCATCATCACCACCATCACCACCATCATCACCATCACCATCATCACCATCATCATCACCATCACCACCGTCATCACCATCACCATCATCACCATCACCATCATCATCACCATCATCATCACCATCACCACCATCACCAACATCACCACCATCATTAACATCATCACCATCACCACCATTATCACCATCACCATCATCATTACCATCACCACCATCATCACCATCACCACCATCAT
>NW_027680226.1:0-376 GCF_054177405.1 Leptonychotes weddellii
ATTATTTACAAAACCACTTACTATAAATCTGCAACAAATTATTTTTATGTCTCTGAAATTTTTACTATTTTTTAAGGGAAAGTTGACATATTTCTTCTCTATGTATGTAACAGTGGGAGATAACACACTAGAAACTGATAATCATTTTTTTGTAGTTTGGAATGCAGAGATAAGAAATACCTATTGATCTGTTAAAAGATGTGACTTAATTATGTCATGAGGATATTACTGTTTTATGTCCAAATCCTTATGGTTCTTATAGACCAGTGTGACATCATAAAAGAGAAAATGAGTGCTGTGAATTGTGTAAGACTGATGAATCACAGACCTGTACCTCTGAAACAAATAACACATTCTATGTTAAAAAAAAAAAAAA
>NW_027680227.1:0-7496 GCF_054177405.1 Leptonychotes weddellii
AACCACTTCTCCTAACTAGTTTCACATTATCACTTATTTTATATAGTAGATTCTGCATTTAGAATATTAGGAGCATTTTAAAACAAACTTTTGCATATACTTGTATATGTATAAATACTTTCTTGTGTCAGATTTTAATTATAGAATAGTTTGACATGAACAGTAAACATTTGTAAATTGATTTAAATAGAAAATAGTTTTGGTAGTTCTGTTATCTAATATATCAGCTAAAAATGCAACCACTCAATTATAAACTATAGAACTTCTAAACATCAGAAGAAAATCTTGGCTCTGTAATCAATTCTGGAAATAATGGAATTAGTCTAGGTCACTCTCTTGTTTTAAAATAGAGGATGAGGGCGCCTGGGTGGCTCAGATGGTTAAGCATCTGCCTTCGGCTCAGGTCATGATCTCAGGGTCCTGGGATCGAGTCCTGCATCGGGCTCCCTGCTCCTTGGGAGCCTGCTTCTCCCTCTGCCTTTCTCTCTCTCTCTGTCTCTCATGAATAAAAAAAAAAATCTTTAAAAAAAAAAAATTTTTTAAATAGAGGATGAGATAAACTCAAAGCCCATGAATTGAATCAGAAGAAAGGAATGAAGTGAGCAACTCATTGTTACTCACTTCCTCCAAGGAGTTGAAGCAGAAACAAAACAAACCTGCAATCAGTTTTTCTTTATGTGTTGGTGTTTACAGACCAAATTAATTCTTGTTTCTGACTTAGGTTCCTAATAAACTTTGGATCTTGGACCCCTTTGTAAATCTAATGAAGTATGCATCCTATCTATAAAAATATGCAAATTTTTAGTGTAATTTACAAGAGTTCATGGTCTCATTAAAGCCTCTATACAGCTTCATAGACCCAAGCTTCAGAACCATTCTGGATTATAATGAGTCCACCTGAAAAGGCATAACAGGAGCAATTGCATACCCAAGTAATCATGTAGCTAAGTGTCCAGGTTTAACCTGACATAAATGTTAAAAGACAAACTTTTAAGACCATTGTCCAGAGGTGTAAAAAATATTTTTCCTTTTTTTTTTTTTTTTTTAAGTAGGCTCCATGCATAGTGCGGAGCCCAACATAGAGCCCAACGCAGTGCTTGAACTCACCACCCAGAGATCAAGACCTGAGCAGAGAACAAGAGTCGGACACCCAACTTACTGAGCCACCCAGGCACCCCTAAAAATTATTTTTCCTTATAGTTCAATGCATTACGACCAACTCCATGGTAATCTTTCCATGGACGTCATAGGGTAGCCTTTGTAATCTTATCAGACTAATATCAGGACTGAATATCCCACTGCAGATGGATGACTCAAGTTCTCTCTTTATCTGCCTCCTCTGGTTGCCAGAACTTTGGCACCTCCAACAGAAGGTGGGAAGGAGAACTGAAAGCAGGAAACTCAAGTTGTTTTGTTTTTCTTTTAGTTGAATACCTTGACTAAACAGTTTAGTGCAAGGAAAGATGGAAACTGCTGTTTAGCACTAAATCTTTGAATTGTATGCAAGTTATCATTTGCCTACCTATCCCTTTCTCCTATTGTTATATGTAATACAGGGTTGGCTGCCTCCTTAATGAAATGTGCAGTGCTTTAAAGAGATCCTGTGGCTTCTGCACATTACATAAACCATAGTTAGTCAGCCTCGGAATGATTGCAGAAAAATTGTAAATTTAGTCTCAGAAACCTGCTGCTTAAAGCAGACTCAGCCAGCTTTTCAGTTTTCAAAGCTGCTCTGTATAAAGCAGCACATTTGGAAATCTGTGGCTGATACACCTTATTCATACTCTACTCATGAGAAGTAAGACTTCACAAACTTAACTTGAGAACGAAAGGGGCATAGGATACATGAAAGGCTCACAGAAATGGAAGAAGCAATGAATTCTAAGAAAATCCAGTATTGTTTGGTTTTCAAATACCTGGACATTAACATGACTTTGAAATTCTTGAACTATATGCCAGATGGCAAATTCCCACTCTACCAGCATATAATTGGCCCTATGTTTCACACTGCTAATGTTTTCCCAGGTACAAAACGTAAATATAAAGTAAATGCAACTGCCACCACTACCAGCATCATTTAACATTAAATAACAGTTTGACACAAAGCAATGGACTTGACTACAATTATCAGAGTTAGGTAAGGTGCCTCAAATTCTTCGACGTCATGTAAAAATATAACCAAATACTAGGATTAAGGGATTTTTTCCCTTTCCTCCATGGGAAACAGATTAGTTTAATTCGTGTGAAGGATTTGTTTTTCTTTTATGTCTCTTTTATTTGAAGAGGTATTTCAAGAGGTATTTATTCAAAGGGAATGTTTTTCTAAATTTTAACTTTTTATTACAAATGGTTTCAAACATAAAAAGAGTAGAGAAGAGTATACTAACTTCCCATGTACCCATTACCAGGTTTGACACTTAACATTTTCCAAAATTTAAATGTAAAGCGTTTTAATTTGTTTATAATCTAAACCAGAATTTTTAAATTTATGATAAATAATAAATTATTATAATATAAATAATAAATAACTAAGAACTCTTGAAGAGATCTCTTTGAATTATTTCTCTTTTTTTTAAATTTAAATTCAATTTAATTAACATACAGTACATTATTAGTTTCAGAGGTAGAATTTAGTGATTCATCAGTTGCATACAACACCCAGTGCTCATTCCATCAAGTGCCCTCCTTATTGCCCATCACCCAGTTACCCCATCCCCCCCATTTGAATTATTTTTTAAAAGATAACTATTTAGGGGCACCTGGCTGGCTCAGTTGGTGGAGCATATGACACTGATCTTGAGGTTGTGAGTTCAAGCCCCATGTTGGGTATAGAAATTACTTAAAAATAATCTTAGAGAAAAAAAAAGACAACTAATTATTGTTCCCTCAGGAAGGACCTGAAAATAAACAGTATTCTTAAAATGGGGCTAATTTTATTTTCACGTTTTTTAGTGGTAATGTTTAGACAGATTTTAAAAGAGGAGACTGTGAGGATAAATATCAAAGTGGCATGCCTAACAATGGCCAAACCAAGTGGTAAAACTTACTAAGATCAGTTAAATATATATCTCTTTATCAAACCGAAGCTAAGCTAACAGCATGTGATATCACAGCTATCTGAGTAGTGCTCCCTAAATCTTGGTTTGATCAAAGAAGCAAATAAAGAATGCACCAAGTACATTCATCGTGCTGAGTCACTGGGTTGGAAGAAAGATAAACCACCTACTGAACAATGACATATTTTTCTTCTAAGTGACTCACAAGTCTTTGAGGACTGGCAGGCATAAAGCCACCAGGCCTTGTGTTACCTGTCCTGTCTACCATAATTCTCACCCAGTGCTTATTCTGTAAATTTTGATCTTAGGCAACTTTGATTATGAGAATTTGCTTATGTAAAAAGCTCTCTGGCTGGCACGTAGGTGTAAGTAAAAAAAAAATTTTTTTAAATCAGATAGCATTCAAAATCATAGCGAAGTATTTATTAATCAAAACCTTTTAAGGTTAGTATTAAACATTTGCTAGATATTTACACTAATTGACAAGAAAATTACAAAATCATTTTGACCAACTCGGTCTAAGAATAGTTTCTCCTTTTTTCATCTCCAAAAAAATCATGGAATACCATTTTTGCTGGAAATACTGCTGTAGCTTTGGGAAATTTGACTTATTATATTGACAAGCTTGATAAATATACTCCTCATTTATTTTTTGTTTAGCAAATTTTAAGTTAAGCCTAAGATTCATTGTAAGAAAAAGAGCTGTAATAAAATAGAGAAATATTAATCTTTATAATTTTGTGTTGTCCATGTCAAATGCCTTTTCCTCTCTATAACACAAAAGATCCAAACTGCATTTTCTTCATGAATTTACAGTATGGGAAAAAAAGGAGATCTCCAAAATTTAGAGCAGCAAGACTTCATACTTTGGAAAACAAGAAAAATGAAGTTTAAAAATAAGCTGGTTTTGCAGTAAAAAGACCACTTTTATACAGTGCTATAACCCTTTTGGGGATCAGTTTGGACATAAGTATGAAAATCATTTAAAATATGATATATATTTTGGTATTGGATTAAGGGATTTTTTCCCTTATCCAATATATAAGGGAAATATATATATATATATACACACGCACACACTCATAAATTGAATGTTTGACTCCTGGAAATATTCCCTAAGAAAAAAATCGAAAATAAAAAAATTTTGTGTGTATGGATACTATTTATAACTACATAGTAAGATACAACCTAAATTCTTACACTTACAGGAGTTATAGCATATCCATATCAAGAAATTTTTTTTTTAAGATTTTATTTATTTATTTGACAGAGAGACAGCGAGAGAGAGAACACAAGCAGGGAGAGTGGGAGGCAGAGGGAGACGCAGGCTCCCCACTGAGCAAAAAGCCCGATGAGGGACTCAATCCCAGGACCCTGGGATCACGACCTGTGCTCAAGGCAGACGCTTAACCGACCGAGTCACCCAGGTGTCCCCATACCAAGAAATTTCTAAGCAATTCTATGTCAGTGAAAGAAAACAAGGATATCCAGGTCTAAAACCTGTTATATATCTGCTGCTAGCTGAGCCTGTTGCTAGAAGTTCTTGGTCCTCTATTAGTTTTTGAGAACTAAAAGGTGTGTTTTTACTGGTAAAGTAGGCCCTATAATAAAAGCATGTAGATCACCAACTTGATGTGATATGCGTAACACTGTAAGATCTTGATATTTAGAGTATTACAGTGTTACTTACCTTCAGTTCAGATTCTTAGCAGAAAGGAGAAAGTGGGTGAAATACTAAACTATCTCTTAGGCCCCTTTAAAAGTACTTGGGTCATAACCCAAGATTCAGTAATTCAGATAAATGGGCCTTCAGAGAGGGAGGGGTACCTGGAAGCTTGGTGGTCTAAAAAAAGGGTCAAGAGAAGACAAGCACCACCATTTCAAGTCCTACTTGGCCTCTGGACAATGAGTGACAGAGTTGGACTTCTGGGATACAAGATCCATTAACCTGTGGGAACTAAAATGAAGTTTCCACGTGGGGTTCTTTGTATTCTCTGTGGCACTCACAAAGCCCAATACCAAAATCACCCCTTTCATCGATTGAAGGGGCCTTTGCACAAACTATGCCTTTTGTAACATTCTGTGGTGCTGCCCTACCCTTTAAAGTCCCCACCATTCTTGAGGTGAGCCAAAAAATGTAATGGCACTGACTGAAAGGCTGCTTTTAAAATATACTTGTATCCAAAAGGTAGACACAAATTCTCCAGTCCCTCTTTTCTTTTGTTAGCCTAGATGAGGTCACTAGGCAGCCTTGTACTGAGGGGGAAGACCTGAACAGAGTTAGTCTGTTTGGGAGGGAGTCTGGGTTTGGCAAGAATAGCAGTGATAGTCTCGGTGGTCTGGCCAAGGTGTGCTGTTAGAAACACCTATTCCCTGATAAGAGGAAGAGGAAGTTTCCTCCCACTGAAGAAAGCAGAAGAGGAGGACATATCCGCTTTCAGATGAGCTCTAGAGAAGACGTGATACTCCACAGGAAGGAAACTATTTAAAAGGAATTCTAAAGGCGTTGGGCCCAGAGTAAGGACTGCTCTCAAAGGACAAGTATGGTGCTAGAATTCTGCCACAGGGAAACTGCCTCTTCCCTATCCGTACAAATCTTGGAGGATAGAGAATGTCCGGGCCCTGGAGGTTGTTGGGGTGGGGGAGGAGGAGTGATAGAGAAACTGAAACCCTGAGGAATCAGCCTTCAATTTCCCAAGAACTGAAAATGGGTTGGGTAGTATCAGCTCTGCTTTTTACCATTCTCTCCATTGACGTATATTCTGACCCAGCCCATCTGAGGGTCACAGAGACTTTCCCAATCCCTTCGAGGAGTCAGATATTGAAACAGAGAAAGTGGGAGGAGTATGTGTGAAATAAGCATCTTTAAAACTATAGAAAGGATTTTCCCCAATGTAAAAACTCCATTCAACTTGTCGTCATTTTAGAAAATTAAGATATTCTAATAAAGGTTAAGAAAATGAAGACAACTTATTTAGGAAAAAAAGACTAAAAATTTGGAATTTATTAATTCATTATGGTAAATAGTTTTAAAACTCTCCTTTATAGGGGCGCCTGGGTGGCTCAGTCGTTAAGCGTCTGCCTTCAGCTCAGGTCATGATCTCAAAGTCCTGGGATCAAGCCCCGCATCTGGCTCCCTGCTCCCTGCTCCCTGCTCCCTGCTCCGCAGGGAATTTGCTTCTACCTCTCCCGCTCCCCCTGCTTGTATTCCCTCTCTTGCTGTGTCTCTCTCTGTCAAATAAATAAATAAAATCTTTAAAAAACAAAACAAAAAAAAATTAAGAAAATGTAGACAACTTATTTAGGAAAAAAAGACTAAAAATTTGGAATTTATTAATTTATTGTGGTAAATAGTTTTAAAACTCTCCTTTATAGGAGTGCCTGGCTGGCTCAGTTAGTAGAGCATACAGCTCTTGATCTCAGGGTCATGAATTCAAGCCCCATGTAGGGCACAGAACCTACTTAAAAAAAAAAAAGTATAAAAAAGTGCATTGCTGATAAAGAAGACTCTTTAAAAAAAAAAACCCCTCTCCTTTATCTAACTAGTAAGGAGAAAAAATTGCCTGACTTAGGTTTCAATTTTTTTGTTTTTATTTTCCAAGCTGATGTTCTCATAATGTTTCAAGTCAAATAGAGAAATCGTAAAATCATAAACTCTTAGAACTAAGAGAGACCTGCAAGATTAATCATTTCTTCCTCTTCATTTTATAGCCAAGAACTCTTAAAAAGGGCAAATGGCTAAAATGCAGGAAGCTAAAAAGTTGCAGGAGAAGCAATAAGTATAGATAGTCCATAAAATGAAAATGAGACCAAACAAAATCTTGAGTTTATTATAGAAATTGTTATTGCACTTGACCATAGTTTCTCCACAGATTTAGATATATGTTTGTTGTCTCTATTTTTGTTGGTTAAGGAATGGATCAAAGTTTTTCAAACTTGTTTTTGCTGCTAAAATGGAAATCTACAAAAATGGGTAATAGACTATTTTGGGATCATTGTTCAGAAGTGCATTTATCTTAGAAATGGTTACCATGGAGATGAGCACACATTGTGTGACTCTACAGCTTGTGAGTTACAAGTCATCTATGCTACAAAGACATAAATAGCCATACATACACATACATGCACACACCCCCATGCACACATGCACAGTGAAGTTATAGTGTTCCTCTCTTTTTGTTAAATAATAATAAAACTCTATGCAGTGCTGATCTCTTCATGGTGCAAGGACCTGCAAACTCTAGACATTTCAAAATGTTATATTGTATAAAGACATAAAATCACCTTTTAAAAACATTGTGACATGCTAAGCGAAATAAGTCAATCAGAGAAAGACATGTATCATATGATCTCACTGATATAAGGAATTCTTAATCTCAGGAAACAAACTGAGGGTTGCTGGAGTGGTGGGGGGTGGGAGGGATGGGGTGGCTGGGGGAT
>NW_027680228.1:0-376 GCF_054177405.1 Leptonychotes weddellii
AATTGGATGGTACAATAGTTCTCTAGCAAACTGTGTTCCACCACAAGCTGGGGAGATCACAGGGGCTTGTACATGGGCTTTGGCTGAAGTGTCCAGGGCCTAATTAACATCAGACGGTGGGATAAATAGTTAATTAAAAAAGAACAACACACACCTTTCCTTCCCAATCTCCCTTTCCTTAGGAGGTGGTTTTTCCTCAATCTGCGTATGTGGATGACTGGGGGTAAGCAGAAGTTTATTAGAAAGGGCAGCATGACAGAGTGGGAAGAATATGGGTTCTGAAGCCATGTGGGCTTGTGTTTGAATCCAAGTTCTGGCTTCTGACTGTGTCATCCTTGGACCAGTCACTCTGAGCTTCCATTTCCTCGTATAAAAA
>NW_027680229.1:0-376 GCF_054177405.1 Leptonychotes weddellii
ATCTTGTCAACATTATTTCAAATTAATTTAACGGGACAGATGATAAGGAAACTAGTTACAAAGCTATTAAAATAATCTAAGTAATGAGGGTGGTGGCAATGAGACTGAAAGAGGATACACTGGAAAAAATGGAATAAACACATTACTATCATAGCAAAACCACTCAAACAGTTATGATTAGACAGCAGCATTTGGATACGATATAAACCTCTTACTCATATAGGGTAAAAACTCCCATCTCCTCTACCTTTGAACAAACTATTTCTTTTTCTTTTTTAAAAGATTTTATTTATTAGGGTGCCTGGGTGGCTCAGTCGTTAAGCGTCTGCCTTCGGCTCAGGTCATGATCCCGGAGTCCTGGGCTCGAGCCCTGCAT
>NW_027680230.1:0-376 GCF_054177405.1 Leptonychotes weddellii
ACAAAAACTGTATGAGTATTATAATTTCATATCCATTTTCAAATGAAGAAACTGAAGCCCAGAGTGATAAATAATCCTGTTCAAGACTTCATTGTCAGTGTCAGAACCCAGATTTAAATGCATTTGTTTAATTGTGGAGTCTGTAGCCTGGGGTGGTAACTTGGATGTAGGAAATAAACAGGCATACCCAGTGCTAGAAGGCTGAACCCGACTTTAGATGTTAGAATTGAGTGCATTCTGAGGCAAACCATAAGAGACTCTTAACTATAGGAAACAAACTGAGGGTGGCTGGAGGGGAAGTGGGTGGGAGGGTGGGGTAACTGGGAATGGGGATTAAGGAGGGCACTTGATGTAACGAGCATTGGATGTTACACAC
>NW_027680231.1:0-376 GCF_054177405.1 Leptonychotes weddellii
CTAACTAATCAGGGGTAATCTCATCGCTAGATGAGACATATCCACACCATGTGCCTCCTGATATGATGCACTGAGAAGAGAACATCACCACCTCTGCAGTGTTCTCGACAAAAATGCACCACCTGCAATCCTAATCAAAAGTCTAGCAAATTATTTTGTGGGTACCAATAAACTGATTCTAAAGTTTATATGGAGTGGCTGGGTGGCTCAGTCAGTTAAAAGCGCCTGCCTTCCGCGCAGGTCATGATCCCAGGGTCCCGGGCTCGAGCCCCAGGGCTCCCTGCTCAGCAGGAAGCCTGCTTCTCCCTCGCCCTCTGCCTGCAGCTCCCCCTGCTTGTGCTTGCACACACACTCCCTGAGGGAGGGAGAGAGAGAG
>NW_027680232.1:0-376 GCF_054177405.1 Leptonychotes weddellii
ATTGTATGGTGACCAACATAACATAATAAAATTTTAAAAAAATTATATGGCACAGACTATGAGTGGAGGAGACATTTAGAAAAGAGCTATATCATTGTGGAATAAAGTAAGAAAAGTTTTAAGGAGGACTTGCAACTTGAACCCTACATTTGATTTGATTTTGGATAAGCCAAGAAGAAAAGGGCTTATTATAGAAAGGTAGGACATGTCTTGAGAAGCAGATGGTGTAGGTTATGGGTTGGTGCGTATGCAATCAGAGACTCAGAATCTTTATGCAGATCCTTAGTTCAGTGGAAGTTAAGATTTGTGGTAAGGTGGGACCAGGTTAAACATGAGTCAAGTATGGCATGCACTAGCCTATATACTCTACCTCTTA
>NW_027680233.1:0-376 GCF_054177405.1 Leptonychotes weddellii
CTGTGGTTCGCGTGCGTGTGACCCCGCCGGTCTGGTTTTCCTCCCCGGGGGCTGCCCTAAAGTCCTTTCCCAACGGGACCGGTCTGCGAGTCTGTGCCCCGTTCGCAGTGCGCAAGGCTGTCACTCACCCGCGGTGTAGGATCCCCACATCCAGGCACCCTCCCGCTGCTGTTTATCCTTCGATATCTGCCCGCAGAATCACAGCTCTCCACTTCATACCTCAAAACCAACCGCCTGCGATATTCTGTTTGTAGAGATCCAGATCTTCTTACATCTCAGGCTGGTTTCGTGGGTGCTCAGAGTGGTCTGGTAGATATCCAGCTCAATTCCGGGGACCAGTTGAAATAGGGTCCCCTACTCCTCTGCCATCTTTCCC
>NW_027680234.1:0-376 GCF_054177405.1 Leptonychotes weddellii
AGCAAGCCCTTTCCAGCAGCTGGGGAAATGGCTTAAAATCCTCCCTTTCCACCCTGCTCCTACAGCTCCACAGCCCCATGGTCTAAGACGCACTGTGGGACCTGGAGGAGCCTCAGTGTCTTTTTCTATAGAGAGAAACCCATATTCCCACTACAACAGCTCCAGGTTCCTTGGAGGATGAACAGTGAGGGAACAACATATGCCCAGTGTTTGTCCCATAACAGGCGCCTGATAAACGTTAACAGCTCCTTCTCATCGGCATGCCAGCATGCTTAAGGGGGAGACGCTTGATAGTAGTGGTGACGGGCACCTGGGTGGCTCAGCCAGTTCAGCGTCTGCCTTCTGCTCAGGTCATTGTCCCAGAATCCCGGGATGG
>NW_027680235.1:0-376 GCF_054177405.1 Leptonychotes weddellii
AAAAAATAAGTAATGGCAATTTTCACATGATTATGATATTCTTCAGTTGCACCAAAATCAAAGATCCTTAAGTCTGATGTGCCAAAAGAATGAAAGCATAAAGACACAGAAAGAGGTAGTCAAGAGAGTGGTCAAGTGGTCTAGAGTGGATAAGAAAAGTGAAGTTATGATGGAAATTATGAACTTGGAGAAAAGTGAGAGAGGAGGGAATGAAAGTCTCTGTAGAAATGATAATGGGTGTGGTAGGAGTAAGGAAGTAAAAGAAGTGGAAGAATATGAGGTTCTGGCCAAAAATAGTTTTGTTAGAATTTAAGATTTTAGAGGCAAAGCATTTCCAGGTGATGACAAAGTTCAGGATATCCATGATGGTTAACTA
>NW_027680236.1:0-376 GCF_054177405.1 Leptonychotes weddellii
CCACTAAATTGGACTTCAGACGTGGACATTGATAGCTACTCTGATCCCTGAAAATTAGAAGTTGCTGGCAACTCACTTGACCTTGTGAATGCCCCTCTTCCTGCTTCACTGCATCAGTAGCCAAGAATGAGAGCCCTACAGATGAAGGTCTGATTGGCCGAGTCAAAGTCCAGGTATTCTTGAGCTGGCTGAGGACAGGGGTAAAAGGACCATAGCATTTGAATGTTTGACTTTCACAGTGGTAGGACTAGAATTTCCCTGTCATAGATAGGGGTTCAGCTCCTGAGAAGCCAAACATCAAGAGATGTCTCAACAACTCTGTTTCTCATTTGCAGGTAACATCTAGGTGCTTGTTTCTCTATCTGTACTTGAGTAA
>NW_027680237.1:0-376 GCF_054177405.1 Leptonychotes weddellii
ACACGGTACCAGTGGCCATACCTGAGTTCTAGCCCCACTCCTGCAATGGGTTAGCCGTGTGACTTTGGCAAGTCACGTTACTCTCCTGAATCTGTTTCTTGATTTTAAAACAAGGATGATAAAACATCCCCTGAGTATCTGACCAGAATACCAAGCAGGGCCCAGACCCATGCTGCAATTTAAGACAGTGATGCTATGATGATCATACCGGAAACTCACCCTCTAGAAACAGCGTAAGGCCTTGGTTTCCCAGAGTTCCCATTAAAATCACCATTCCAGGGGGTGCCTGGGTGGCTCAGTTGGTTAAGCGACTGCCTTCGGCTCAGGTCATGATCCTGGAGTCCCGGGATCGAGTCCCACATCGGGCTCCCTGCTC
>NW_027680238.1:0-7495 GCF_054177405.1 Leptonychotes weddellii
GGTCTCCCCCGCTTCATTCTTCCCTTCCTACTATCTTCTTTTTTTTTTTAACATATAATGTATTATTTGTTTCAGAGGTACAGGTCTGTGATTCAACAATCTTACACAATTCATAGCGCTCACCATAGCACATACCCTCCCCAATGTCATTGTAGTTTTGATTTGTATTTCCCTGATCGTCAGTGATGTTGAGCATCTTTTCATGCGTCTGTTGGCCATCTGGATGTCTTCTTTGGAAAAATATCTATTCATGTCTTCTTCCCATTTTTCAATTTTTCAAATTTTCATTTTTGGTGTGTGGGGTTTTATAAGTTCTTTGTATATTTTGGATACTAACCCATTATCAGATTTGCCTTTTGCAAATATCTTCTCCCATTCCATAGGTCTCCTTTTAGTTCTGTTGATTGTTTTCTTTGCTGTTCAGAAGCTTTTTATTTCTGTCATACTTAAATTTAAGGAATTTTATCTTATAAAAATATTTTAACATGGTATTCAATACTCAAGATAAACTCTAAATAAAATGCATTTACTTTGAACCACAACTTCTGATAAAAATAAAATTTTGGTAGAAATGAGATATTTTCTTAATTACTCACTACTGTGTAATAGAGAAATATATCTACATCTTTTGTTATGTAATTTCCACTATGAAAGGAGAATTTTTTGTTTATGTTGGAACAATATAGTAATCAGTTAATACAGTATAACAAATAACTATAACTTCCATGTTTAGATATGCATCAGAATAGCTTCCTGCAGGGAAATCATTCACTGACCACTGTGAAGCCTCAGGGTAGAAAATGAGAAATATGTATTATATATTGTAACTGAAATGAGGTGTTGTGATGAGGACATTAAGGAAGATGGGTCCACGGACCCATTGAAACCACTGGAGACAGACATGGACCATGATTCTACTTTTGACTTGAATTCCTTGTTTCCCCTCTACATGGAGGACTGTTATGGTGTGTGGGGTCGCCTGGCACGATATTGAGCTCAGAACCTACCTAACACCAATATCCCTGGATGGTCTAGGTATTCATTTTTCCCTACTCCTTTAATTAATGGTAATGAATCCCTGTAGGGAAGTATTGGACCATTTCTTGTCCTATACTCGCCTTATATATTTACTGTAGCATTTCAGGGTTTTAGCTCAAAAGGATTTGTGTCCTCAATGACTTTCAGTTTAAGATTTGACTTAGATTTGTAAACTAGTAAGGAATATGGTTGTAGCAGTTGGTGTCAACATTTTGCTTTCACCTCTCAACTTTTTTATTTCTCCATAGATAAGTCAAGAACTACCTTGGTTAGCTACAGAAGTATCTTCACCCTAGGATGACAATGACCTTTTAGCATTATTAGTAATGAAGGATAGCTGATTTCCTCCATCAAGGGTAAAAGAGGTGCTCTTACTTGCCCAAAGGATTAAGGGTATTTGTTCAGTATTCTCAAGCTTTGCCATTCAAATATTGATGGTGAGTTTAGGTGCCAAGTTTCCAGCCTTTCCCTATCAGAGAACTTGGTAAAGAGAAATTTTGAGACTATGTATTCCATTCCCTGAGTATCTTTTTGTTATCTTTAGGATTACATCCTGCACCTGATTTCCAGGGGTGTCTTCCCTAGGCTTATAGAAGCTATGGGTCTCTTTACATACTATCATGAATGTATTTTTACTATGACAACTGTGACAATATGTCTTGACTTGATATTGGCTAAGTTGAGACTGCTACTTTTTTCTGGGCTTCTAAAACCATTGATGCAAGCCAGTGATTGCTATAACCTTTAATACAAACAGTGATTGTCTTATACCATTCATAACCCATGCCTGACATAAGTTATTGCTTCACCATGCACCTGAAACTCATTCCAGTCCTCCACTTCTGAGGTCTCTACTAACTATGTGATCCTACTGTATGCCCAAGGTTCTCACCATGCATTGATGTGCCAAAAATGGAGTAAGGTCGTTGCCTCTGCCTGCAGAATCGCTCTGTCCCAGAATTTTGTTCACAAATCCACTTCTCTTATCAATGATGGAAACCCTAGTTTCCCCCAAAAGCAGAGTCAGGCTCAAGTGCTTGAGTGCAGGTAGTTCAATATGGAGAGTGAAGCAAAGGAAAAGAAGTGGAACTAAAAATAGAGAAACAAGGTATATAGTAAAGTCAGTCTAAATGTGTGTGACTGAGTTTGCTATAGCTGTACATAACTGGGATTTGGTTCCCTGAGGCCACTCCAACAGGCCCTGTAGAATGAGTTTTAGAGAAACTGAGAAATAAAAGAGGGATGCACTAATCTATGATTTTCTGTTTCCCCTTTGAGTGTCCCATGTATGTTTATTTTTCCAGACTACAAAGGAATTCTCCATTTCTTGGTGGGTACTAATATGGAACCCTACAATTTAACTCAATTTTGACATGATTGCCTGGAGATAGCATCAGATCCCAGTTAAGGCCTCAGTCTACATGACTTCCCCCTCCATACTTCAGATGTCAATCACAAGTCCAGGTTGTTTCCTGTGCTTCTGATCAACTGGCTATAAATCAGAGGTTCTCAGGACCCTCTCCTTGGGTTTGATTAATTTGCTAAAGCAGTTCACAGAACTGAGAGAAACATTTACCTGTTTATTATAGAAAGAATAGAATTCTGGAATAGCCAGGTGGAAAAGATGCAGAGGGTGTCATTGGGAAAGGACAAGTAGCTTCCTTGCTCTTTCTTGGTGGGCTCCTCTCCCAGAATCTCCATGTGTTCACCTATTTGGAAGCTCTCTAAATCCTCTCCTTTCTGGGTGTTTATGGAGGCTCCATTACTTAGGTGTGATTGATTACACCCATTAGCCATTGGTAATTGATTCAACATCCAGTGCCTCTCCTCAACATGCATAAAAGTTCCAATCCTCTAATTTTGGTGGGTTTCCTGGTAACTAACCCCCAACCTAGGAGCTTTCTTAAAGTCACCTCATTAACTCAACAAAAGATACTTTGATCGCTCTTAGGAGATCACTTAAGAAATTACTAGGAGCTCTGTGCAGGGATTTTTTTTAAATTATAAATCACAGTATCTCAGAGCATCAACTCCCTTACACTTCTGGGTTAGCCTCTCTCATACTATAACTCGTGCACATCTGGTTCGCCCAGTAACAGCTGCACTAAAAACATGGATCCAAAGTATATGAAACAGAACAATGCATATGAAGTATTCCTCACACTGTCTGGTATATAGGACGTGTTAAGTCTTAGCTATTATAAAGAAATCATTGGGGCACCTGGGTGGCTCAGTCAGTTAAGCGTCTGCCTTCCACTCAGGTCATGATTGTGGGGTCCTGGGATCAAGCCCTGCATCAGGCTTCTTGCTCAGTGGGGAGTCTCCTTCTCCTTTTCCTTCTGCCCCTCCCCCTGCTCATGCTCTCTTTCTCTCTCTCTCTCTTCCTCTCTCTCTCTCTCAAATAAATAAATAAAATAAAATAAAATAAATTACCGGTATTATAATCATTCTTAAATGCAAAGTACCTAATGAGCAATCTGATAATTCCTAGCCACAGTGGAAGGCACAAAAATCAACAAAGAAAATGGATATTGGAGTTTCAGTCTTTATTCTCAAATTCATGTACTTTTAAATAGAATTGACATATCATATTGAAACATGACTCCGCCCATCCAGACCAAGCCTCATTAACAAGTATACTTTCCTTCAATCTTCAATCAAGCACCCACCAATTTCCAATAAATTATACTCAAGACTATCCATATAATGGTATATTGGGGTTATAATAAAAGTGAAGAGGGAAAGAATATAACATTTATTGCGAGCCCAATTTATGCAGGTATTTCTATTTAATTTATATAAAACCTTTGTGTTTGAGCCCCACATTGGACTCTCTGCTCAGTGGGGAGCCTACTTCTCCCTCAGCCTGCTGCTCCCCCTGCTTGTGCTCTCGCTCTCCCTCTTTCTCTCTGTCAAATAAATAAATAAAATCTTTAAAAAAAATAAATAAAATAAATAAAACAAAACCTTTGACCTTATTCACACAATCATTATATTAAGTGTTCTTACTATATACATGAGGTAAATATGGCGCTAACAAGCTAAACAGTTTTGCCAAGGACATACTATTACTATGTAACAAATCTCTAATTTAAAATTTAAAATTAGGTTTTCCTAAGTCATACTAAGTCATAACATTTTTACATGACAAAAATGTGAATTCTACAAATTCAATTAGATTTACAATTAATAAAACTACTACTCATCCAGATTTAATACCTGCATGCTATGGAAGAATGTTTTTGTAATACTAATCCTTTAGAAATTTTTAGAGCTAAAGCAAAACTATGGAGTTTTCTTAAAAAGTGAAATCCTTTTAATTAATTTCCAGGGGAGAAAAGGATAAAATGTGCTTAGAGATAGCATGCAAATACATCAACCTACAAGCACCGCATTTACAGAATACTCATTGTATTTGTGGTAGAATAGTATTTTAAGATAAAAATGGAAGTTTTCTTTCCTCTCTCCACACTTCTTATGCTATTGTCATTTCACATTCAGAGAGAGGCTCTTATGGTATAGCAGAAAAACCGAAAATATTTTGCATTTAGAAGCCAAACCTTTAGGCTTATAAGACTGTGGTTTTGAGCTGCAAAATCTTAAGCCCTGAAATCTGTATGACCATAGATGTGGAAGCCTGAATTTTTTAAATGATATCTTTTCCTGCCCTAGAGAAAAATAATTATTCATTGGTTGGTAAGGAAGAGAAAAAGCAATCTTGAGAAAGTTTATAATTTTTTTCTTCTAAAGCTGATAACATAATTTCTGATGCAACTGGGGACGAGAGAAGAAGAAATGCCTTGCTGTAGAGGACTGTCTGTAGCAGCCATAAGCAAAGACCAGATATTCCCCCCCGTACAGGGACATGATGGAAGCCCCAGGACAGGGAAAACAAAAATGACTAGGTTTAAACTAGTTAAGATTTTTTTTTTAATTATGTTCACTTAGCCAGCATATAGTACATCATTAGTTTTTGATGTAGTGTTCAATGATTCATTAGTTGCGTATAACACTCAGTGCTCACCACCACATGTGCCCTCCCTAATATCCATCACTGGGTTACTCCATCCTCCACCCCCTTCCTTCTGTAACCCTCAGTTTGGTTCCCATATTCCAGAGTCTCTCATGGTTTGTCTCCCTCTCTGATTTCTTCCCATTCAGTTTTTCCTCCCTTCCCCTATGGTCCTCCGTGCTATTCCTTATGTTCCACATACGAGTGAAACCATATGATAATTGTCTTTCTCTGCTTGACTTATTTCACTTAGCATAATCCCCTCTGGTTCCATCCATGTTAAGATTTGATTAGCTGCTAGTGAAGTCCACCTCCAAATAATGACAGATTCATCAAGATGGAAGATATATCTCTTTCATGTTAGCAGTATCCAAAGGAATGTTGTCTAGGGCTATGTGATGCTCTGACGCATAGTATTGGAATGCCAGGCTTCCTCTCTCTTGTTGCTCTACATCCATGGTGATGGCCCTGGGGTCATCTGATGGTTAAAGATGGCAACTCCAGGTCTAGTCAGCATGTTTGCATTTAAAACTATAGAAAAGAAGAAAAGCTAGAGAGAAGTGGGTACCTTTCTATGTAAATATAAAAGCCTTCTCAATTTCTGCTTACTCCACTTTTTCTTACATCTCCTTGGCAGAATTAAGTTACGTGACTGTACCTGTCTGTAAAAAGGGCACAGAGAAAATGTAATCTTTGTGCCACCATGTTCCTTAGTTATAATATTATACAAAAAGAGAAAAGACAACGTTATAGCACAACTAATAGCTTCTACTACCAGAAGGAATCCTCAGTGATTGAAATGTATTTTCAGTCACCCAGAGAATTTGTGATTTAAATGTAAAAATTGTGTTATTATAGAAAAATAAAGTCACATTTCATGCATGACAAAATTTGTAACCCATTTGTACCCACAACATATTTCTGCATGAAAATTAGAAAATTACATCACCAAAATAATTTGGAGTCACACCTCCATCAAGAACAGATGAAGAACCATACTTTTCAAACTTCATCTATCACCAGTGAATACTTCTTATGGCCATCTGGATATTCCTTTGTGGCAATTACTTTATAACATTCTGTAATCACAAAGTAATTGGCAATTTCTTACAAAAATTAAGAAACTTATTTTTATAAAATCCATATGTTTCTAACATGAATACAGTTTAAAGGTTTTAAAGGGTAGCAAACACAATTCTTCAGGAATCACAAATTTTAGTGGCAATAAAATTTTGTCTTTTGGCAAAGAGGCAAATTACTTAGCAATCTAAGGACTTGGATATTAAAACAGATCTAAATGTCAAGCAAAACTAAACTTAAGTCTCATGTCATGATCTACTTAAATATGTATATATTACAGGCAATAGTTGGGATACCTAAGACAGACAAAGTCAATTTGTAATCACTTAAGAAACCATAATGTGATTGACACAATTTCATACAAATTTAGATTACAAAATAAGCATGCTAGGAACTTTTTCTGTTAGAAGTTATAGAAATGATTCTGTTAGCCCACATTGTTCCCACTTGCCTACAATAGTGGGAAATTTTTTTGTTTGGCAATTGCCTTGGTAATTTTTCAAGAAATGTGAAGGCTAACTCAAGTTATGGAATTAGCCCTGCATCAAATGCAAGACAGAAACCAGAATGGATATTGTGATGCATTCTGTGATGGTAGAATCATAATGTGTTCCTGAGTTGCTTGTGAAAGTCCCAGGAAACACTACTATGCTAGAATAATTATCAATATCACTCACCTTCACTTTTTTTTCCCACTTTTACTCTTTTAAATACATGAACCAGAACACAGAGTTGGAATCGGCCAGCCAGCCCAGCCAACATTACTTTGTGACACTTACTTGTCAATTTACTTTGCTTACCGAAGAAACTATAAAATTAGCATATGTGTTTCATTATTAGAGACTGGCTATTTTTTTTTTTTAATTTAAGATCAAACTCAACACCCAAAGAACATATAATCCAATCAAGAAGTGGGCTGAAGATACAAACAGACATTTTTCCAAAGAAGACATCCAAATGCCCAACAGACACATGAAAGGGTGTTCAACATCACTCGGCATCAGGGAAATCCAAATCACAACCTCAATGAGATACCAGCTCACGCCAGTCAGAATGGCTAAAATTAACAAGTCAGGAAATGACAGATGTTGGCAGGGATGCGGAGAAAGGGGAACCCTCCTACACTGTTGGTGTGAATGCAAGCTGGTACAGCCACTCTGGAAAACAGTATGGAGGTTCCTCAAAAAGTTGAAAATAGAGCTACCCTATGACCCAACAGTTGCACTAATGGGTATTTACCCCAAAGATAAAAATGTAGGGATCCAAAGGGGTACATGGACCCTGATGTTTATAGCAGCAATGTCCACAATAGCCAAACTATGGAAAGAGCCAAGATGTCCATCGACAGATGAATGCATAAAGAAG
>NW_027680239.1:0-376 GCF_054177405.1 Leptonychotes weddellii
CCCCCCCGCACCCGTGCACCCCGAGCCCACAACCCGCCCCCCAGGCCCCCGAACGCCCCACCCCGCCCTCACCGCGGTTCAGGGACCCCGCGACAGCAGCGCCGGCGACTCGGGAAGACGTGCTGCGTCGGGCGCGCACCACGCATGCGCTCCGACCGGACCCCGCCCGGGTCCCCCGTCCGCCGTCGTTGTCATGGGAACCCCAGACTGCTCGAACCACCAGTTTAAAGGGACCGAGGAAGCTCCGAGACTCCGAGTGTTCAGCCCTGGCAGGGGCTGCACCTACACCCCCACCAGGCTCACAGTTGTTGGAGTCCAGAGGGCTGCCGGGAGGAGGCGGCGTCCAGAGCCACTGCGGACGGGAGCGAAACCGAGG
>NW_027680240.1:0-376 GCF_054177405.1 Leptonychotes weddellii
GATTTTCTTTTAGATACTTTTTACTGCCTACGCTTTTTGTTGTTAGTTTTTAGTGCAGGGAATTTTGTCTATGGAGGGATGGAGGAGGGGAAACAGAATTAAACATATTTCCATTAACATTGTATGGTGCCTGGTATGACATGAACAGGTGGGCCCATAATTGTTTACCTGATGCTCTTTTTAAGAAGTCAGTTATATCATGGGAAATTGAAGAATAGCAAAATTAATTTGTTGGGGTGCCTGGGTGGCTCAGATGGTTAAGCGTCTGCCTTCGGCTCAGGCCATGATCCCAGGGTCCTGGGATCAAGCCCCACATCGGTCTCCTGGCCCAGCGGGAGCCTGCTTCTCCCTCTCCCTCTGCCTCTCCCCCTGCTCA
>NW_027680241.1:0-376 GCF_054177405.1 Leptonychotes weddellii
TGAAGGAGCTTCTAAGACAACTGGGAAGCACCATACAAGATTCTTAATCCACTGAATCAATGGTTCTTAGCTCTGGCTTCACAATAAAATCAACTGAATCCCTTAAAAAAAAAATTGATGCCAGGTTCTTCAACCCAAGCCAATTGCATCAGAATCCTTAGGCTTCAAAATGTTTGCAGGGCGCCTGGGTGGCTCAGTCGTTAAGCGTCTGCCTTCGGCTCAGGTCATGATCCCAGGGTCCTGGGATCGAGTCCCACATCGGGCTCCCTCCTCGGGGGGAAGCCTGCTTCTCCCTCTCCCCTTCCCGCTGCTTGTGTTCCTGCTCTCGCTATCTCTGTCTCTGTCAAATAAATAAAATCTTTAAAAAAAAAAAAAA
>NW_027680242.1:0-376 GCF_054177405.1 Leptonychotes weddellii
GTGATTCTTTCCTACCTGTGCATCCTTAGCACCATCCTGAGAATCCCATCCGCTAGTCAGAGGAAAAAGGCTTTCTCCACGTGTTCCTCTCACTTGATTGTCATTTCCATCTCTTATGGGAGCTGTATATTCATGTATGTCAAGCCTTCAGCAAAAGAAAGAGCATCACTGACCAAAGGAGTAGCTATTCTCAACACCTCGATTGCGCCCATGTTGAACCCTTTTATTTATACCCCGAGGAACCAGCAAGTAAAACAAGCTTTCAAAAACTTGCTTCAGAAAGTACTGTTTTCTAGAAACAAATGAAAGGATGTATTAACATGAATGGATGTCAGTGTGAAGATCCAATAAAGGACAAATAAAATTTCAACTTCTA
>NW_027680243.1:0-376 GCF_054177405.1 Leptonychotes weddellii
CGCTGCATCTCTCTCTGTCAAATAAATAAATAAAATCTTTAAAAAAGGGGGGGGGGCAAATCATTTGTACTATGCACTGAGCACCTAATCTGCCTCACTTAGGCACTGAGACAGGTGGGAAATAGAATTCACACATTGTTCAAGGCTACCCTAAAAGTTCAGGGATGGCAAAACTTGAAATATCAGAATCGGGTTATTTTAAGATTGAAAGAAACCTTAAAAAGCATTTCAGTCACCACTATAGATAAGGAAACTAAAGACAATGAATTTGCCCAAGATAAGAAACAGATGAAACACACTTAGACATTATTATAAGAGATGTATTGTAGTCGATGACTTTCACACAAATCTTCCTCACCAGCCAAGGAGCCATTTC
>NW_027680244.1:0-376 GCF_054177405.1 Leptonychotes weddellii
AAGTGTTCCAAGTAGAAGAGCTAGGGGAGGCTGCATATGATTAAGAGCAGTGTCCCAAGATGCCTTCCTTCCTTTTTAAAAATTAAATCCATGTAACAGACCTACTGTGTGCGAGTATTTGTTGAAGAAACAGGTTAGTTTAAAAGAGAGAAATTAAAGAACACAAGACTTCAGTATGGTTGGTAAATGTAGTAACCACCGAGAAGGGAGCAAATCATCCTGACCGGGGGAGTCCAGAGGGTTCTGCGAAGAGCATCACTTACTCCACATCCTGAAGGGGGTTTACAAAGAGGGAAGCGCTGGAAAAGGCACTCTACACGGAGAGAATGGAGTGTGAGGGAAGTGAGATTTGGGAGAGTTTGAGGGCTTCAGTGTG
>NW_027680245.1:0-376 GCF_054177405.1 Leptonychotes weddellii
AAAGGAGCCTGGGGACGCCTGAGTGGCTCAGTCGGTTAAGCGTCTGCCTTCGGCTCGGGTCATGATCCCAGGGTCCTGGGATTGAGTCCCGCATCGGGCTCCTTGCTCAGCAGGGAGCCTGCTTCTCCCTCTGCCTGCCTCTGTCTCTCTCTCTCTCTGATAAATAAATAAAATCTTAAAAAAAAAAAATATATATATATATATACACATCAAAGGAGCTTGTTTTTGATCTAGGCAGGAATACTTGTGGAGAAACTGATGTCATAAAATGATTTTTTTTTTTTTTAAAGATTTTGATTTATTTAGAGAGAGAGCGTGAGCAGGGGTCGGGGGAGGGAGAAAGAATCTCAAGCAGACTCCCCGCTGAATGCAGAGC
>NW_027680246.1:0-376 GCF_054177405.1 Leptonychotes weddellii
AACGGAGATAAGAAAGGACAAAACATTAGTAAGCTAAGAACTGCAAAATGTCTTTCAGGGCAGAAACCATGTCTTTGTCAGGTTCCGCATCCCAGGCACTGAGCAGGTTTAATGTTAAAGGAATGTTTGGCTCCTTGAGAGTTACCACTTTTGAAGAATTAAATAGGTGTCATGTGCAGATTAGCCAGAGAGACAGATCGTGGTTTGCTGGGAGCAAAGGAGCTTGGAACAGAAGCTGTCCTCACTCTGCACGTCTTGCCTTGATGCTTTTAGGAGGCAGTGATGTTGGCGTTCAACGGTCTTGATTTCCTGGACGGTGTAAATTGTACTTAATGTCGATTTTCAAAAACAGCTGTGTAACTACACTTCCCATATC
>NW_027680247.1:0-376 GCF_054177405.1 Leptonychotes weddellii
CGCTGCACGACCCATGCAATCTGTAAACAGTGACAGACTCAAATAACACATACACCTGTAATCCACAGGCTGCTCAGATGACAGAAGACAAACCAAACCCCATGTTGGGCAGCCAGGGAGAGAGGAGGAATTTTTCTTTTTGTTTTTAATGCTGATGCTGATGATGTGTGAGTGTGTGTGTGTGTGTGTGTGTGTGTGTGTGTGTTGGCAGGTGGGTGTGGACTAGGCGTGCAATTCTTAAGATGGTACCCCTTTAAGAGTAGGGAAGTTCATACTCGTATATGTAGCCCTCCCAGCCCATAAAGATTGAATTGCTGAAAAATGAAACCAAACTCTTCATGCAAATACTTATATTTTAAACTAAGTTGCAGAGCAG
>NW_027680248.1:0-376 GCF_054177405.1 Leptonychotes weddellii
CTCAGCACCTTTCCTCATGCTGTTCCCTCTGTCTGGAAAGCTCTTCCTTTAGATCTTTATACTGGACTGGCTTTTTCTCATCATTCAGAGCTCAACTTCCTCAGAAAGGTCTTTTTAGAAACATCCCTACTTTATCCCTCTGTATAAAACTATGTTTTATTATAGAGTCTTTCCTTTATCACTGTCTGCAATTATTTTGTTTCTTGATCTATTTATTGGTTTCCTAATAGTTTCCCCTGCTTGGAGAATGAAAGCTCCATGAAAGCAGGGCGTTGTCTACCTTATTCACCATTTTATCTTTCCCTAGTGTCTAAAACAGTCAGCGAAATAAGTCAATCAGAGAAAGACATGTATCATATGACCTCACTGATACGAG
>NW_027680249.1:0-7495 GCF_054177405.1 Leptonychotes weddellii
TGCTATAATTTGCTCCAATATACCTTCTGCCCCTCTCTCTCTTTCTTCTTCTGGTATCCAATTATTCTAGTATTGTTTCATCTTATGGTATCACTTATCTGTCAAATTCTGCCCTTGTGATCCAGTAGTTGTTTCTCTCTCTTTTTCTCAGCTTCTTTATTTTCCATCATTTGGTCTTCTATATCACTAATTCTGTCTTCTGCCTCATTATCCTAGCAGTGAGAGCCTCCATTTTTTATTGCACCTCATTAATAGCCTTTTTTATTTCAACTTGGTTAGATTTTAGTTCTTTTATTTCTCCAGAACGGGTTTCTCTAATAACTTCCATGCTTTTTTCAAGCTCAGCTAGTATCTTTAAAATCATCATTATGTACTCTAGTTCTGACATCTTACTAATGTGCATATTGATTAGGTCCATGGCAGCCAGTATTTCTTCTTCTTCTTTTTTTTTTTTTTTTTGAGGTGATTTTTTCTGTCTTGTCATTTTGTCCAGAGGAGAATAGATGAATGAGAGAACAAAATGCTAACAGGGTAACAACACCTCCAGGAAAATATACACTAAACAAATCAGAAGAGACCTGAAACCCGGGGAAAAGAAACTGAAGGAAAGAAAGAAAAAAAAATTAAAAAAGAAAAAAAAGAATATGATCAAATATGATCAGGCTGGAGCATAGAATAATGCCACACACTAGATTTGGGGCATATTTTGGTCTGTTGGAAGAGAGTGCCTCCCAAAATTTTAAAGAAAGAAAAACTTGTATATATACAAAAATTAGGGTAAATATGATGAAGGGATGGAATATGACTTTTAAGATAAAAATTACAAAAGATTTTATAAAAGGAATTGATAAGACAAGAAGTTGGTTGAAAAAAGAAAGAAGAGGAATTTAAAAAAAAGGGAGAGAATGTGATCAGGCAGGAGACTAGAACAAAGCCATGCACTAGAGATTTAGGGTATATTTTTGTCTGTTAGAAGAAACTGTATCTCAAAATTTTAAAGAGAGAGCAATTTATATATATACCAAAATTTATACCAAAAAATAAGGTAACTACTACTACTCTAAAAATGAAAAATAAAAAAAGTTTTTTCAAAAAGAGATTGATAAGATGTTGGTTGAAAAAGGGAAAAAGAAAAATTAAAAAAAAAAGAAAAGAAAAGAAAAAAAATTAACTTTGAAATACTAAAGAATCATGGGGAAAAAAAGCCATGAATTCTATGTGCTCTATTCCCCTAGCGCTGGAGTTCTGCCATTCTCATTGATCGGTAAACTTGGTCTTGGCTGGCTGTTCTTGCTGATCTTCTGGGGGAGGGGCCTGTTGCAGTGGTTCCCAAATGTCTTTGCTGGAGGCAGAATTGCCCTGCCCTTGCCGGGGCCGGGCTAAGTCATCTGCTCGGGCTTGCTCTTGGTAGCTTTTGTTCCCTGCAAGCTTTCCATAGAGCCTTGCAGGATGAGAGTGAAAATGGCAGCCTCCCAATCTCCGCCCGGAGGAGCCAAGAACCGGGGCCCCACTTCTCAGTAAGCCCCCAGAGAAAAGCAGTCAATCACTCCTGTCTCCCCGGTCTCCAGCCGCACTCTGTGCTCACCCAGCCTTTGACCGAGCATTTCTATCTCTGGCACATGACCCTGTTTAGAGTCTCCAAACCCAGCAGATCCCTGTGGTGCGCTCCTGCACTGCTCCTCCCAGGGGACAAGGGGAGTCTCCCCGCATCTGCCGCTTGTTGGGTCCCTTCTGGAAGAGCAGTGTCCTGATTGTGCCATGGATCATGGTTTATGGCAACCCTGAGCTGACAGCCCACTCCTTGGCTCCATCTCTGCAGCCAGCTTCCTTGCTCCAATACCTGGGAGCTCTGCCACACTCAGGCACCCCTGGTCTTTCTGTGACCCTGAGGGTCCGGAGACCACACTGTCCCAGCGAGGGTTCCACCCCCGCTTAGCCACTGGAGTGACGTCCCTCAGCAGAGCAGACTTTTAAAAGTTCCAATTTTGTGCTCCGCTGCTCTATCACTTGCCAGTAGTGGCTGATGGAGGCCCCCTTGTCCACTGTCTATCTTCCCGAATATTGCCTCAGATTCACTTATCTGTACGTCCAACTTCCAGAAAATGGTTGCTTTTCTGTTCAGAGAGTTTCTGCTATTCTTTTCTTCAATCTCCTGTTGAGTTAATAGGTGTTCAGATGGGTTTGATCCCTATCTAGTTGAATTCCTGGGACCAGACGAAATTTAGGTCTCCTACTCCTCTGCCATCTTACTCCTTCCCCCCCCCTCAGTAATTATTTATGCATCTATCCCTCCCCACTGATTGTGAACTCAAAAAGAGGATTGTGCTTTTGTCATCTTCATGTTTCTGTCCCCAGCATCAAACATGCCATGTACTTGGTTCATATTCAGTAAATTTTGATGAATAAGAAAATAAAGCATTGAACAAATTAGTGAAGAATGAAAGGGCAGTGTTTGTTCCATTTGACAACTTAAGTGTCTCTCAGGTATGCTCCCAGGCCCAGCAGCATGAGCATCACCTGTGATATCATTAGAAACACACATTCTTAGCCTCATGCCAGATCTACCATTCAATCAGAAGCCCTGGGGGTGAAGTCCCAATCTATATTTTAACAAGCCCCATGGCTGATTCAAATGAATGTTTAAATTTGAGAACCACCAGTATATTTGAACCTGACTGACCTGTACAGTAGATCTCAGCTGTAATGTAATGGAAAACAAAAACAAAAACAAAAAACATCGGACTGAAACCATGGGACCCAGTTTTTAATCTCAGTTCTGCCACCAGCTTCTAGTCAGCTCTTGAGCAAGCCATTTAAACTTTTAGAACATGTTACCCTCCATGAGGTCAGAAGACTAGGCAATCTCTAAATACCTTTTCGTCATGAAGGTTCTCTCTTTGTATGAAAGAGATGTACTCTCTGATGCCAAAGGACAGAGATAGTAGCGGGGAACAGATCAAACTGAAATAGCACTCTCTGCAGTGATGATGTGAAGCTGTCACAGAAGCTCAGATCATTGCTCCTACAGGTTCAGTCTCTAGCTACCTGAAGCAGCAAATGCTTCATGCTTACAGGAATTTAGTAATCCCTCACCCCAAATAATGCACCAGCCAACCAAACAATTCTACAGGGGAGGAACAGGGTCCTTTCTGACCCTCTTGTGATCAGATCATTCTTGGAAGCATGACATGTGATTACCCTCTCCTGCTGTGTCTAACTGCTCAGACATTCAAATGAAATATGGAAAATCAGGAAGAATTGGTATTGGTGGTGGTGTGGTAGTGTATATGTGTGTGGTCCTTTTCTATTTCCCAAGAACTCAAATAGGAAAATCCCTCCTTCAGTTTCACTCTGCATAATACTGGTTTAGTGATGTGAATTAAATTAAACACATTATGTTATCCAGCCTGTGTCTAGAATAACAATAAACCTTAGCAAAGGAAAATATTCTGTCAGTGAGTGGGCAAATATTCTGTCAGTGAGTGGGCAAAGCAGACCAATAGAAAATGCACATTCTGCCCTGTACCTAGAGGTACCAGATCATATATATATATATACACATATGTATATGAATATATATTTATTTAAAGAAATATATATTTCATTAATATATATTTATATGAAATATATATTTTAAATATGTATATGAATCATTAAAAGGAATATATTTTATAAATATGTATTATATATAATATAATATATGTTTTAAATGATGTCCACCTATATGTGAAGGTAAGTGGACACAATAAAGTCCAACAAGTGATTTTATCACTCTAACGACCAACTACAAAATAGTCCTTTAGGCCTGGGACCTGAAGCCAGTACTGGCTAGATTCTAGTTGTGTTATAATCAAAAAAGTTTCAATAACTAGAAGAAATATGGCCTCATTTCCTTCAGGGGGATTATCATTTTCAGGTACCTCAGATGCATTGAATTAAGATTCAGTCCAATATGCATTTATTAGCCTTTGTTATATGCCAGATACTCTACTTGGTGTGTTAGGAATATTACAGAGTTCCTGCTCCTAGAAGTTGAGAGTCTAGTGGGAGAGACAGACACTTTAAAAAGTGATTATAAGTAAGGATTATACACTGGGTACACAGGAGCAAGACAGAGGGGTATTTTAGATCTTACTAAACAGATACAGAAATCAAGTCTGATATTTTACCTGGAGCAAAGCCCAATCACCAGTTGGACAAACTCTGGATCACCAAGATGATGAATAAAGCAGACACATGTCAAGAGGAAGGGCTACCAACACTCATATCTAGGCATGTCATCAAACAAAAACTCTAAGGGGAAATTCTCAGAGTTCCTTGACTTGGGTTTGCTTTGAGCAGCACGCTGTGCAGCCGTGCTAAAAACTGTGTGACAGGGAACTGCAAAATGCCTGTCAAAACCCTTGACAAGTGAAAGACAGGCAATGGGTGGAGGAGGCTTTCTTTCCAACCTCACCAGCCTGTGAACACCTGTTACTAATTGAGCAAGCTGAGAGACACATTTGGCACATGTTGGCAGCCCCAGCAGAATCAGCCCCTCCTCACAATTTAGTGGAAACATGATCGTTTTTCTGACTTCTGCTGCACAAAACCCATTTCAGTTCCCTTTGCTGTATAGTTATCATAAGTGAGAGGAAGAGATAAGAAAACTCAAGCCAGTTTTACCATGGCTGAATATGAGCATGCCAAAAATTTTGGCAGCATTCTTACTGAGGTGAGAAAAATCACACTAATACCATTTGTGGGGAGTTTTTCAATTGACAAACACCTTCATGAATGTATACAGTTGGCTCTACAACAACCTGAGAGAATGAGCAGAGCATCTCACATAGTCCCCATTTTACAGATAAAGAAATGAAGGTGGCTTCAGTTGGGTGAGGGAATGTACAATCACTAGTAAGAGGCAAATTTGGTCATGTGAGTGCAGGTCTTTGACATCTTCGCAGGACATCGGTTCTCAAAGAATTCAGAGAGATGTGTGTACTTGAATTCTAGCCTTCTGGGTAGAAAGTAGTTTAGGTTGAGCCTTTCAAAGCAACAGAAATTCAACTTGTCTCCCTCAAAGTGCTTCAACTGTTTTTGGAAGGTCTGGAACGATGCAGGTGGAAGGTGAGCTATTAGAATCAGCTAGTTGGAAGCTGTCTGTCCCTAAACAAGCTACATTCTCTGAGCCTCAGCTCCCTAATTTGTAAAATGTGAAAAGTCATACCCACCAAGTTTTGTGAGGACTGAATGTTTAATGACGATGAGTGATGATCAGTATCATAGTTTTTAAAAATACAAATTATGTATGACTACTCCTCTTGCCTGCTGATTGAGGACTCAGGGTCTGGATGTGGGGAAGGGACTTCTCTCTTAGTGTCTGTGGAATTGAGTGTTTTGGGCCATATCATGTATCACAGACAGATGCCAGGAAGGCAGAATTTTAAAAACGAAAACCTGCACATTCCTCAAGGCATGTCTGTACTCACAATTTGTCTCAGTTCATTCCAATTTTTACTTTAAAATGTTTCATTTAATTAGAAATGTAACTTTAAAATAAACAGCAAATGAAAAATAAAAAAAGACAAAACACAAATTCTATCTAGAAAAAAAGTTCTCTTCTGAGGGGGCTCCAGAGTTGGCTCTACAAAAGTACCAGCTGCCGGTTTGTTTTATTATTACTTGGTTTAAATATATCTATGGCTGAGGGGGAGGAGGGCAACTGACAGCAGCTTTGGCTTCCTGCATTGCTTGATGTTTATTGCACCAAGTTCCTTGTGGGACAGACAAGCTTTCCCTTGACATGAGTTCTAAATGAATCCCTAGGTTGAATCCTTTCTCCACCACTTATTGACTGTCTCACTTCCTCATTTGGAAAATAGGGATGATCTTACCCATCTTGCCTGCCTATGGCTTTTCCACATAGATCAAATAAAATAAGTGGATATGTTAAGTCTTTGAAACTGTACATAGCACCCTACTAGTTTTACTCACTTCTCTCATTCAGTTGTACTTTTTCAAAAATATGCAGTGCAACTCTTCAGAAATAGAGTGGTGCTACAAGGCATTCTGAATCTAAAACCTTCCAAGCTATCCTGTTTCTGTGCAATATTAGCCATTCTCCTTTGGAACCAATTTAGCTCTTCAAAAACACCACTATGATACTGATTCTTGAATAAATACCATGATTTCTTGGAACTTGCTAAGAGATAGTCTTACTAAGACTTAGAGCTTTGAATCCCTCAACTTAAAAGATGAAACATCATGTTTCCTCCTTCTTTCTCCTAATAGTTCATATACTGTCCTATGATTCCTCTTCCCTTTCCTCTAATCTTTGATGTGAAATATGGCATTTCTTTCCACAAGGATGCCATTCAGAGTCCCAGCTGTTCAAGAGCATGACCACTTCTCTTAAAAATTGGAGTCAAGGGGCAACTGGGTGGCCTCTTGGTTTTGGCTCAGGCCATATCTCATGGGTTGTGGGATCGAGCCCAAGTCAGGCTCCACGTTCAGCGGGGAGTCTGCTTCAAGATCCTCTCTCTCTGCCCCTCCCCCTACTCTTACATTTGCTCTCTCTCTCTCTCAAATAAATAAATATAAACCTTTAAAAAATTAAAGCTCATTACTAAAATAATTTCATCTTAAAAATATTGGAGTCAAATGGAACATCCCACCTGGGCTTGCTAGGCCACTGTATTCCAGGTGCACTTTCATGAAGTTTTACCTACTAAAGCCAAATGCGATCTTGAGACCAGTTAACATTGATATAGTTCCTTGAACTCAACTCTCTCCTAGGGTTAAAGTTGGCTAAGGGGCTCCAGATTATACTCTCTCTATTTGAACTTTACTTGGAACATCATGTCTAGTCAAGGGCTTTTCTTTTGAGGTTTAGAAAACCCTGCTTATCTTTAAAAATTATTATAAGATCTTTTGTAGTCAGGATTTTCTCTTACTGAATGTGGCTTTCACTTATTTTCTTGAATGCAGATTATATATGTGTGAGAAATATATATTACATATATTTTATCTAAGATATATAAATATATTTTTTATTATGGTATGTTAATCACCATACATTACATCATTAGTTTTTGATGTAGTGTTCCATGATTCATTGTTTGTGTATAACAACCAGTGCTTCATGCAGAACATGCCCTCTTTAATACCCATCACCAGGCAAACCCATTCCCCCACCTCCCTCCCCTCTAGAACCCTCAGGTTGTTTTTCAGAGTCCATAGTCTCTCATGGTTCATCTCCCCTCTGATTTCCCCCCCTTCATTTTTCCCTTCCTGCTATCTTTTTTTTTTTTTTTTTAACATATAACGTATTATTTGTTTCAGAGGTACAGGTCTGTGATTCAACAGTATTACACAATTCACAGTGCTCACCATAGCACATACCCTTCCCAATATCTATCACCCAGCCACCCTATCCTTCCCACCCCCACCACTCCAGCAAACCTCAGTTTGTTTCCTGAGATTAAGAATTCCTCATATCAGTGAGGTCATATGA
>NW_027680250.1:0-376 GCF_054177405.1 Leptonychotes weddellii
CAGAAACAACATCTGTGAGCAAAGTTCATAGTGGGACTGTTGGGTAGTATATGTGTGACTCAGTAGGAAGGAAGGAAGATCTGTTGGTTTTACTGACTTTGTGATTCTCCAAATAAAAAGTAGCTTTAAAAAGTCCAGTTTGTTCAACCTGAATGCCATCTTATGCTTTTTATTTATGTTTGTCCGAAGTGGCACCCTTTGGGATAGGCATTTCATTCTGATATTACTGATTTAGTCTCTCTGATCAAAACTTAGGAGGAGAAAACCACATCGCCAGTTTTTCCACTTTCTGTCCTGAGGAGCATCAGTTATAAGATAAATCTAATAGTTACTATGACAAAAGGATTAGACTTAGATGACTTTGTCCTTTAATTTA
>NW_027680251.1:0-376 GCF_054177405.1 Leptonychotes weddellii
ATAAACTCAGAAAATCTAATTTTTTTCTCAAGTGTCAGTGTTTGCACATAGTGGAAGCAGAATTGTCAGACCTGTGTCTCCAAGTCCATATGTCATCTTATGTTACACATCATCTCAAAGTACATAGAAGGTACTTAATACATGTTAATTCAAAGCACTGTTCTAGATCCAGTGCAGAGGCCAAAAAAAAAAAAAAAAGGCTCCGCCTTTTTCCTACAGTGATTTATGATCTTATAAAGACTGGAAACAGAGAGGTAATATTTGAGGTGGTCTTTGGGGAGTAAAGTTTTCATATCTTGAGCTGTGGAAGTTTGTATTACATGCTGAGAACAGCATGAGAAAAGTTGCAAAGAGGGGGCGTCTGGGTGGCTCAGGC
>NW_027680252.1:0-376 GCF_054177405.1 Leptonychotes weddellii
ATTAAAAAAAAGAATTGAAACTGTTGGGGTGCCTGCTGGGCTCAGTCAGTAGAGCAGGTGATTGTTGATCTTGGGGTTGTGAGTTCAAGCCCCACGTTAGATGCAGAGATTACTTAAAAAAAGAAACAGTGAAACTTCTAGAAGAAAGCACAGAAAAACTTTTTTTTTTTTTTTTTTGACAGAGAGAACGAGAGAGAGAGCACATGAGAGGGGGGAGGGTCAGAGGCAGAAGCAGGCTCCCCGCCGAGCAGGGAGCCCGACGCGGAACTCGATCCAGGGACTCCAGGATCATGACCTGAGCCGAAGGCAGTCGCCCAACCAACTGAGCCACCCAGGCGCCCAGCACAGAAAAACTTTAAGGGACCTTGGATTAGGC
>NW_027680253.1:0-376 GCF_054177405.1 Leptonychotes weddellii
TAGACTAGGTACAGTTTAAAAGGCTGACAAGAACAAGTGTTGGTAAGGTGGTGGAGCAAATGGAAATTTCATATATATTGCTGGTGGAAATATGGACTGGTGTAGTCACTTTGAAAAATAGGTTGGCAGCTTCCTATATAGTTAACCATGTACTTTTCATATGATCTACTTATTCCGTTCTTGCTTATTTGTTAAGGAAATAGAAAATGTATTCACACAAAAACTAGTACGTGAATTTTTTTAGCAGTTTCATCTATAATATCAAAAACCTGGAAACCCCCCAAATGTCTGTCAACTGGTAAACTGAATAATATTTACCACATAATTGATTATTATTCAGTAATCAGAAAGAACAAATTATTGGTACACATGACAA
>NW_027680254.1:0-376 GCF_054177405.1 Leptonychotes weddellii
CCATTCTCATTGATTGGTAAACTTGGTCTTGGCTGGCTGTTCTTGCTGATCTTCTGGGGGAGGGGCCTGTTGCCGTGGTTCCCAAATGTCTTTGCTGGAGGCGGAATTGCCCAACCCTTGCCTGGTCTGGGCTAAGTAATCTGCTTGGGTTTACTCTCAGGAGCTTTTGTTCCCTGCAAGCTTTCTGTACAGCTTTGGAAGCCGAGAGTGAAAATGGCGGCCTCTCAATCTCTGTCCCGGAGGAGCTGAGAACTCGGGGACCCACTCCTAATGAGCCCCCAGAGAAAAGCAGTCAATCACTCCCGTCTTCCCGGTCTCTGGCCGCACTCAGTGCTCACCCGGCCTGTGACTGAGCGTTTCTGTCTCTGGCACATGA
>NW_027680255.1:0-376 GCF_054177405.1 Leptonychotes weddellii
TGAAGGAGCTTCTAAGACAACTGGGAAGCACCATACAAGATTCTTAATCCACTGAATCAATGGTTCTTAGCTCTGGCTTCACAATAAAATCAACTGAATCCCTTAAAAAAAAAATTGATGCCAGGTTCTTCAACCCAAGCCAATTGCATCAGAATCCTTAGGCTTCAAAATGTTTGCAGGGCGCCTGGGTGGCTCAGTCATTAAGCGTCTGCCTTCGGCTCAGGTCATGATCCCAGGGTCCTGGGATCGAGTCCCACATCGGGCTCCCTCCTCGGGGGGAAGCCTGCTTCTCCCTCTCCCCTTCCCGCTGCTTGTGTTCCTGCTCTCGCTATCTCTGTCTCTGTCAAATAAATAAAATCTTTAAAAAAAAAAAAAA
>NW_027680256.1:0-376 GCF_054177405.1 Leptonychotes weddellii
AGTAAAAAGATCAGTGGTTGCCAGGGGTTGGGGGGAGGGGAACAGGGAGGGGATGAATGAATAGGCGAACACTGAGGATTGTTAGGGCACTCTATAATGGTGGATACCTGTCATTACACATTTGTCTAAACCAACAGAATGTACAACATCAAGAGTGAACTGTAATGTAAGCTATGGATTTTGGGTGATCGTCAATTGTAAGATGTACCACCCTCATGTCGGATGTTGATAATGGGGGAGCCTGTGGCAGCAGGGGGTATACAGAAAATCTCTGTATCTTACTCTTAATTTTGCTCTGAACCTAAAACTGCTCTAAAAAAAATAGTCTTAAAAAATTTAGATGCTCTATTACCCTACGACCCAGCAATTGCACTAC
>NW_027680257.1:0-376 GCF_054177405.1 Leptonychotes weddellii
GCAGTCTGCTTGAGATTCTCTCTCCCTCTCCCCCACCCCACCCCCTGCTCACACACTCTAACAAAACCTTAAAAAAAAAAAAAAAAATGAATCTTTTTCCTTCATATTTTCAAAAGGAGTAGGGTAAAAAGTATTTGAGAGCAAGGGGGCATGGCTACAACAAGTCTGCATATCTGACCTTCCTTAAAAAAAAAAAAAAAGATTCCATTAAGTTAGTGACTGAGAAATCTAAGGACCATGGGAGTGCCTGCGTGGCTCAGTCAGTAGAGCATCTGACTCTTGATCTCAGGTATTGATCTCAGGGTTGTGAGTTCAAGCCCTGAGTTGCGCATGGAGCTTACTTTAAATAAATAAGAAAGAAAAGAAAAAAAAAAAA
>NW_027680258.1:0-376 GCF_054177405.1 Leptonychotes weddellii
CCCCCTCCCCTCCTCTCTCCTCCCCTCCCCTCCCCTTCCTTCCTTCCTTCCTTCCTTTTTTCCTTCCTTCCTTCCAACATTGGCTCTTGAAAAACTTGTGAGGAAGATAGGAGGAGAAAGTGAATCAGTAGGCATGGGGATATTGTTACAGGAATATGAAGTTCTTCTAAGACTTAGTGCTTCCTGTGCACTTTTTAGCTCTCTGCTAAAGGTTCTGACCCTCCTAAGGATGGCCTCAGGCAAACAGGCTATGTTTCCATAGTCAAGCATCTCCCTTTTCTGTGCTCTCCTGGCTTAGAGTCATCACCCTCCTTCCACAGAAAGATGGAGTAGTGCACCTCTCCAAGGCCACCTCCCCTTCCCTCTCTCCTAACTC
>NW_027680259.1:0-376 GCF_054177405.1 Leptonychotes weddellii
GTGATTCTTTCCTACCTGTGCATCCTTAGCACCATCCTGAGAATCCCATCCGCTAGTCAGAGGAAAAAGGCTTTCTCCACGTGTTCCTCTCACTTGATTGTCATTTCCATCTCTTATGGGAGCTGTATATTCATGTATGTCAAGCCTTCAGCAAAAGAAAGAGCATCACTGACCAAAGGAGTAGCTATTCTCAACACCTTGATTGCGCCCATGTTGAACCCTTTTATTTATACCCTGAGGAACCAGCAAGTAAAACAAGCTTTCAAAAACTTGCTTCAGAAAGTACTGTTTTCTAGAAACAAATGAAAGGATGTATTAACATGAATGGATGTCAGTGTGAAGATCCAATAAAGGACAAATAAAATTTCAACTTCTA
>NW_027680260.1:0-7492 GCF_054177405.1 Leptonychotes weddellii
ATCCTCCCATCCCCCTATCTTCCTCCCATCTTCCCACCCTCCCCCATCCTCTGATCCTCCCATCCTCCATGCCTGTGCCCAGGGCCCTGGGCCTCTGGACTGAGCTCTCTGGGGGTTCTTCAGTCACTGTGGAAGCTGCCCTTCCTACCTTGGTGGAGAAGCAGAGAGCTGAGGTCAGCTGCAAGACCCAGGTCATTCAGCGGGTGCCTCACACCTGCTCAGCAACTCGAAGGGCCTGAGGGCTGAGCCCTCCTGAGTGTGCGTTTGGGGCGGGCTAGGCCGTTGGGAAGGAACCAGCACTTACGGCTGACTTTCTGAGACGCTGTCCACGGTCCAGCAGAAGACAGACACTGTGTGTCTAGGAAGGCACTGCTAGAGCCCATGTACAGGTGGGGAAACTGAGGCATAGGTGAGCAGAAACTTGCCAGGAGCAGGGCTCTGCGTCCAGACTGCCTGGGCTCTGGCCCTGGGGAGATGCCGGGAGCTCCTGCTTCAGCCCAACAGCCACCCAGGACACCGCCCCCAGAGCCTGGTTCCACCTCCAGCTTCGGCCCGGGCCTGCGCACGCGAAGCCGCTGCTCCTCGGCCGTGGTCTACCCGGCCCAGGGTGGAGGGATGCTGGCGCTCTTCCCAGTCTCTCCTCGTCCGTCCCATCCCTCCTCCCTTCTCTTGTTTCCTCACTGGGCTCAGCCCTTCGCTGATGTCGCTCTGTCTCTGCCTCTGTCTGTCTCCCCATCTCACCGTCTCTGTCTCTCTCTCCATCTCTGTCTCTGTCTGTCTCTGTCCCCCTTTCTCTCAAGGACAACCTCCCACAGGCGGATGGGGGTGAAAAGGGGTGGGGGAAGGGAGTTCATCCAGGGGTGAGCAGTTGGGATGGGTGGTGGACGATCGTGGAGAGACTCTTGTCCTGGCTGCTCCCTGATCCCATGGAGCTGGTCTTGGCTGAGTGGCCCTCCTGCCCATGTTCCCATCAGCATCAGGGGGTCAGGATGGGCTGAGCTCCAGGCTCCAGGCACAGGGCTCCGTCCCAAGGAGAGGCGGCGGCAGACAGGGCCCCACAAGGACCGTCTGTGTTTCCTCCCACAGCTGGGCCTTTCACGTCCGCCTTCTTCAACCCCGCCCTGGCCACTTCGGTCACCTTCCCCTGCTCGGGGCTCACCCTGCTGGAGTACACCCAGGTGTACTGGCTGGGTCCTCTGACAGGTAAGGGTCGCTGCGGGCAGCAGACAAGGCCAGCCCTGGACGGTGACTTGGGGAGGACACACGAAGCGTTCCTGGTGGACATGCCTGTGGTCTAGCTCACTGGTGGGGAGCCGGTTCAGGGGCTGCTTGCACTTGGTCAAGGCGAGTGCTCAGAAATGTAGGTGTCTGGGCCATGCTCTCTCTAAGGGCCGATGGAGCCCCTCCCTGAGCTCCTGGCCTCTGGTGCTGGCTGTCAGTCCTGGGCATCTCTTGGCTTGTGGGCACACCTCTCCAATCTCTGCCCGTCCTCATGTGGCCTCCGCCGTGAGTCTGTCTGTCTCCACTGCTCCTCATAGAAGGACACCAGCCACACTGGAGTTAGGTCCACTCTTCTCCAGAGTGACCTCGTCAGTTTAACTACTTACATTTACAAAGATCCTATTTTAAATAAGGTCACATTTTGAGGTTCTGGGAAGGACATGAATTCAGGGGGGACTCCATTCAACCCGGTACAGCCTCTGACTCCGTAACTGCCGTCATGATGTCCAAAGCCATTAGGGTTCCCTTTGGAGGACTCACAGGGGTGAGGGGGGAAGAGGCTGGGAGGGCAGCACACCCTCTGTGCGCATGCCCACTTTGTCCCTGTTCCGGGAGGGGACTCCCACCCTCGGGGTGCTCCTGCTGTCCCGAGTCCACACAGCCTCTCTGCCTCCCGCCAGGGTCGGGGTGGGGACCGCCAAGGCCGTTTCCATAGGAACAGGGCTCCGGGATGCTGAGCTTCTCACACACAGGGCAGCGCACCCTGCAGGTCAGCACCGGGCACATCCCACCTCCGGGGGACCTGGGCTGCACCCTGCTGGAACTTTGGGATTCTGTGGAACGAAACGGGTTGCCTTTCAGCCGTCCACATTGCTGGCTGAGGATTCTGTTCCGTGGGTCCCACTCACGTTTGTCATCCCCTGGCTGTTCAGTCTCCGTGGCATTTCTTTCCCCGCTGGTGGGCTGATGCCGTTTACTGAATCTCTTGTCTGTTTAGAGCAGTTGGGCCTGGGAAGTGGGGGTGGCTCCCCGGGCCGTGACTCTCCACGTGTGCCCAGATGACCCTGAGCAAGTAACTCACCTCCCTGGGATGTCCCTCCTCCATAGCGGGGGTGGTCCCAGCATCCCACTCAAGGTAAAGGAGGTGCGACAAGCGAAGCATGGGCATGTGTGGGCCCAGGGGCCATTCTCAGGAGCACAGCAGCTGGGGTGTCCATGGAGGCCACCCCTGACCTTAGCGGGGCCCACACATTGCAGTTTGAGTCCTTAAAGGGTTCACATGAAACTTAGAGATAATGTGCTCCCCTCTCCTGCCATGGCAAACACCTTCCCAATGACCTGGGCTGCCAGGAGGGAATTCAGGATTCTCTGCTCTGTGAGTTCAGGAAAGAACCTAGGAACCAGGGGCCAGGCCCTGCCCCTGCCCTCAGCCCCCCTCCTCTCTCCCCCCTCGGTCCTCACCTCCACTCTTGCCCACACCCCCTAAACAGCCATTCATACAGATGACAGGTCACCTTCAGGAGGCAGCCCTGGGAAGAAGGAACAAGCTGTGCACGTGGCTCAGGACATTGGTGCAGGGAATGCTGAGCCCGGGTCCCCAGAGTGTGGTCTGGGGTCTGGGAGTCGGCCCCTGGGGAAGAGCTAGATAAGGGCTCCCTGGTAGAGACGGGCAGGCTCGCCCAGGCCCCGGTCTGCAGGATCCCCCATTACACGGATGGTCTGGGGGTCAGCACCCAGTGAGCCTGCCAGGCCCCGTGGTCTGACCCTCGGTTTCTCGCAGGCCCGGTCCTGGCTGTCCTGCGGTACCATGGCCACCTTCCTCGCCTTTTCCAGAGAAACCTGTTGTACAACCAGAAGAACAAGTACCGGACTCCTAGAGGGAAGCGGACCCCGGGGCCGAGAGATACCCGCCGCCTGCAGAGGGGTACAGAAGCCGGGAGCCCACACGGAGGGGGTGGGGCGGCAGCTGCCAGGCTCCAGCTGAGCCAGCACAGTCCCGGTGAGCGGCCCTGGCTGGACCCTGGGACCCCTCCGAGCTGAGAGGGGACGAGACCGCACCACTTCCTCCCCGAAACCATCTGTCCATAAACCATTCCTGAGACCTGCCTGTCTCCCTGGCCTGACAGAGGCTTCTGGAAGGGCAGGCAGGGGTGAGACCAGTCCACAAGGGAGGCTGGTCTGAGTCACCTCCATGTCCCACAAGGTGTCTCTTGCCTCTTCTTTTCAGAATTAGAACCAAATGTAAGACCCGGGAGGGAAGGCAAGAGGTCCAGTGTGCGTCCCCCTGGTCCTGGGAAGACCTGAGCGGAGCAGTTTGCATCGATGGTGCTAGCTGTCCTGAGAGACAGAAAACAGGGAGGTCCTGGGTGAGCTATGCCCTCGTGTGGTGGCCATGTCTTCCTGCACCAGCTTCCTGGGGGATGGGAGACAAAGAAGCCTCCCCCACCCCACTTCCTGTGGCTGCCCCTTCACCCCCTTTAAATCCTCTCCCCACCCACCTGGCAGTGAGGGTGCTCCGTCTGGGCCCCAGCCCCTCCTTGGAGTGGCCACCCTGGGAGGGGTGAGCAGGCCCCCCCAGGGCGGGCCCTGACAGCCAGCCCGGTGTAGCTTCTGCAGGGCCTGATGGGGCTGCACGGAGGCTTCTAGAAGGAGGACCATGAGCACACAGGGGTGGTACTGGGATGGGGGGCCGACCAGCTCCCGTCCAAGGGAGTCTGTGTGGGATGGGGGACTGGGGGGACGATAGCAGAGGTCGCAGCCCCAGGAAAGAGGAGAGGTTCCTCAGGGGGACCCGAGACCACAGGCCAACGGCACATCCCTCCCCATAGAATGTCCTCACGGCCTCTGCACAAATACTTCCAGGTCAGAAGCTTCCGGTGCTTCCACAGCAAATTTAACCAGCAAATTAGTATAAGAAAAGCAAACATTGCAATAAAGTATATCAGCAAATTATTAGAATTCTTGGAGTTTGGGATCTTTATTTTGGAAAACTTTAACATTGTAAAGCAAACTCCACAAGCTTGGACGCACACATTAAATTTAAGGAACACTGCATTTGATGGAAAAGAACACAATTTTCATACAAAGCTTTGATGAACCGATTACTAACACGGAAGACAACTTAAAAATTACTGAAAAAAAAAGTTTAACGTGAAGGAGGCAAGAGTGGTTCAATATTGGGCTGTTCTTTAATATAATTCACCTTATTAGTTGAGCAATGAAATCCTACAGTCATTTCCACTGACACTTAAAAGGCATCTGGGAAAATACGACATCCATTCCCTGTCCGAAAAGGAGTTAACATTAGAAGGTGACGGACCATTTCTTAGTCACACACGCAGTGCGCATGCACGACGGCACCGCGCTCGGTGGGAACAGACCACAGACGTTCTGGCTGAGTCAGGAGGACAGCCAGGCGTCCACGTCCCACCGAGGGGGGCGCCCGAGACACGAGCTGATGCAACTGGACGGGAGGAAACAATGAGAGGAATAGCAGTCCTATTTGCAGATCATAAGATAGTGATGCAGGAGACGGTGCAAAATCTGACAGGAGCTGTAACAGCTTGTTAATGCAGCAGAAGGCAACATTAACAGGCGGAAGAAATCCAGTGGGCTTCACAGAGCCAGCAACCAGCAGAGAGGTGACAATGACACAGCAAAGTTATCAAGTGCTTAGCAATACATTTAACAAGGAAGGCACAATGCCTGGTTCCAGTGAGAATTTTTAAAGATTCCTGAAAGACTTGAAAATAGGGAAAGTCATGGGACACCCGGGTGGCTCAGTTGATTAACCGTCTGCCTTCAGCTCAGGTCATGGTCCCAGGGTCCTGGGATCGAGCCCCGCACTGGGCTCCCTGCTCAGTGGGGAGCCTGCTTCTCTCTCTGCCGCTCCCCCTGCTTGTGCTCTCTCTCTCTCACACAAATAAATAAAATCTTTAAAAAAAAAGAAAAGAAAAAATAGGGAAAGTCACTCTTTGCTCTTAGATAGGATATCCCAACATCCTAAAGATGTCCATTCTCCCCAAGTTAATATATAAATGTTAATAATACAACAATAATAAACTTATTAGCATAAAATTATATAATATAGAATTATAAATATATAATAGTAATAAAGATAATAAATAATAAAAGCCAAAGTTGTTCTTATGCTGAACACCAGATTCTAAGATCAGTATGAAAAAAAAAAGCAAGCCGGAACAGCTAAGAAAGGCCCACACAGGACACACATGGGAGGCGGGCCCGGCCGTGTCGGGTCATCAAACACAACCCACACCCTCTGCAGGCAGAGGAAGTGCTACTGGCCGGTGGGCGGAGGGGGCTGTCCACAGCCAGGCCCAAGGACGGAGGACATGTAGTGTCTGAGCGTGGTCCCTCGCATCACTGGGTAGCAGGCAGACATCTCGGTAAGCGGTGCTGGGACCAGGTCACAGGATGAGATCTGTACCTGGCACCAGAGTAAAATCCCAGAAGGGACTCGAAAGCCATCAGAGACCCACCTGTGAAAACTTGAAAACATGGGTAAAGTTCTTTCTAAACGTGGGAGTAGGGGAGATCTTTCTAACCAGGACAGAAAATCCAGAAGCAGTGAAAAGCATCGATTCCTCTAACGACCCCTAATAAACCCAACACTGGCATAGGTGGCCACGTCGTAACAAAGTCAAACGACAAACGGCAAACTAGGAAAAAAACAGTTTGCAACCTTGGTCCCAGATGAAGGGTAGAGACTAATGTGCAAAGAACTCTCTAAAAAATATTTTCAAAAACAAGAAAGAAAAGCAAAAAATGAACAGAGGATTCACAGAAAAAGGTACACGAATGGACTTTGACGCCCAGCAGCATCGCTCACGGTAAGAGGAACACAGACCGCATCAGGTACCAATTCTCCCCTCCCAGGCGGCCACACATTCAAAACCCCAAAGCTTCTCTGCACAGAGACATCGGGCCTGCCTCCGGGAGCACGCATGGCCTGCGGAGCAGCCAGGAGCCTGGCGGGAGGACACAGCATCTGCATTCAGACAAAATCTCGCCCCAGGCCGGTCATCACTTAGGAGCTGCAGGACATGACCCACCCCTTCCCCGGGGCCCAGCCTGGGAGCAGGCCTGGGTTGTTGAGGGAAGGGACAGGCTGCCTCTCTTTAGCGGGAGCCGGTCCCCACCAGCCGAAGAGAGGCCCAGGGGGCTCCTGAGCATCTGTTGCATCCTTCAAGGGGACAGACCAAAGCCCAGGTGGCCCTCAGTGCCTCCTGGCGCAAGCCGGGCTCACCGTCCCGGCCCCAAACCCCAGAGGCAGCACTCTCTCCTAGCAACCCTGCTGGGGCTGGGGCTTTCACACAGACCCCGAAGCCGCTGTGGCTGCCCCGGACCCTGCATGCCGCTCTGGGCTGGGCCCCGCAGGGCACAGTGGGACCAGCCCCGGGCCTGCCCAGGTGGACAGCCAGGCAAGCAGCTCTTGCCTGGGAGCACGTTAGCACCTGAGGGTCACAGCGGGAGGGCTTGGGCCATCTTACTGGCCCCCACTGAGCTCACCCAATCAGGATCGGCGGAAGAGGGCATCAGCGTGCCTTCTAATTTACATTATTAGGTAGGGGAAGCATTCCCTGGTCCCACGGTCCCACACAGCATCTGTCCTCCCAGCACATTCGGGGGCGGCGGATACAAGCCCTTCACATCAATGTTCCAGTTTTCATCAGAAGTTCCCCTCAGTGCCAACCCCCCTCACATTCCCAGACCCCTCTCCACCCCGTCTGCCTTCAGCTGCTGCTGAATCCGTGCGTGGGGCTCCCGTGCCCCAGAGTCCCAAAAGTGAGTCCCTCCGAGCTGCCCCACCTTCCCCTGAGCCTGCTTCTGAAGATGTGGGACCACAGTCAGACCCCTTTCTTTCTACTGAAATGGTTTTGATTTTCTCTTTTGGTGTTATTGCTATTAAATGACCATTCACGGCTCACATGGGAACCTCTTAGATTATAATTCTTAGACTAGAGCTGCAGGTGACTCTCACGACTGCTTCCGCGTCATTCTGTGTGTGGGGAGTGTGCTTACAGTATTTCGTTGTTGCTAACACACGTAATCAAACAACCCAGAAACACAGCCAGATTTTTATCTTCTAAAATAAATCCAATTGTTTTTTCTCTTTTGGTTTTATTGCTATTATTAAGTGTCTGTACAATGTCCCAGAGACCTGGTAAGATGGTAATTTCAGGGTAGTGTTTTATAAATGTACATTCTACACACGTGGATCTTATTAGTAAATAGTTTCCATCTTATGTGA
>NW_027680261.1:0-376 GCF_054177405.1 Leptonychotes weddellii
ATCCCTCTCACCCCACCCCCCACTCCAGCAACCCTCAGTTTGTTTCCTGCAAATGATAATTCCTCGTATCAGTGAGATCATATGATACATGTCTTTCTCTCTTTGACTTATTTCACTCAACATAATACCCTCCAGTTCATTATTTTATTTGAAATTGCATATCCCCCAACACACACGCAGATTTTTGTTTTTTTGTTTTTTGGTTTTTTTAAATACACCAAGTGTATTGTTTTGTGGCTTGCATTTTTACTGAATGTGTCTTGGAGATCTTTCATGGTGTGTCAATTTCTCCACTTCACTCTTTCTAATGGCCCTGCAGGATCCCAGAATATGTCTGTACCATGGGTGATTTCATGTCTCCCTCATTCATGGATAC
>NW_027680262.1:0-376 GCF_054177405.1 Leptonychotes weddellii
TGGATTACTTAGCTGTGTTCTTGTCTGATATAGAAAATAAATGTTTGCATTATTTCCACATAGGGGAAATAAGGGAATACTTTTCTTTTTATATTTCTGTGTTTAGAGTGACCTTCCTGGTCAGAAAATACCCATCTCTTCGTGTGCTTTCTACTTGTTTTCACTTGCCCCCCCCCTACTCTTTTTGGGCTAAAGATAGTCCTTTTTCACTGGCTTCATCACTACTGTATCATTCACAGCATAATTGTGCAAGTATATGTCATGCTGGGTTTAATATGTAATATAGTGATTATGTAAGGTAATACCCATAACAGCTGTAGTTTCTTACTTGGCCAAGCGATTTCATATTTAAATTATAGGTTTCTACTTTGGTGAA
>NW_027680263.1:0-376 GCF_054177405.1 Leptonychotes weddellii
ACCCTCCACCCACCTCCCCTCCCACAACCCTCAGTTTGTTTCCCAGAGTCAAGAGTCTCTCATGGTTTGTCTCCCTCTTCCCATTTAGTTTCCCTCCCTTCCCCTATGAGCCTCTGTGCTATTCCTTATATTCCACATATGAATGAAACTGTAAGGTAATTGTCTTTCTCTGATTGACTTTACAAAGGTTTTTTATTTTAAAATCAAGCAATATGAAATGATTTTGAGAACATGATGAAATAAATTGCACTTTCTGTTTACATAGCTATTGAGTACATAAAATAGTCCATTAATTCTTACACACAATTAGGAGGACCATGAAAACACAGACATTTCCCTTCTAAAATATTGTTCCTACATAGCAATTAAGAAGGAA
>NW_027680264.1:0-376 GCF_054177405.1 Leptonychotes weddellii
ATTAACTGGACACCAGATTTTCCTACCCTCCATCCGGGACCAGCTGCCTCCAAATGATCTTTAAGAAAGGTCATCAGTAAATCAATCCCTCGGCACTGGCAGCTTCTCATACCAGAAAAAAAACACTTGTTGGAAACCATTTTTTCACACCTCAAGGTGATGATTTCAAGAAGTGCTAAAAATGTTTGCTTTTATCTTTTTTTTTTTTTTTTAAAGATTTTATTTTTAAGTAATCTCTACACCCAACGTGGGGCTCAAACGTACAACCCTGAGATCAAGAGTCACATGCTCAGGGTACCTGGATGGCTCAGTTGGTTAAGCATCTGCCTTCAGCTCAGCTCATGATCTCAGGGTCCTGGGATCAAGCCCCGCATCA
>NW_027680265.1:0-376 GCF_054177405.1 Leptonychotes weddellii
CTTAAAATAGTTAAAATTTCTCAATATTAAAGAAGCTAAGTTTTGCTGACTATATAACCCTACATATTTGCCTTTGGAATCTCTTATCGCCACCAACGTTAAATAAATAATTAAGTTTTAAGTTTTCAAATGATCCATAATCCTACAACCACATGCAGAAGAATGAAACTGGACCATTTCCTTACACCACACACAAAAATAGACTCAAAATGGTTGAAAGACCTCAATGTGAGACAGGAGTCCATCAAAATCCTAAAGGAGAGCACAGGCAGCAACCTCTTCGACCTCAGCTGCAGCAACTTCTTCCTAGAAACATCGCCAAAGGCAAGAGAAGCAAGGGCAAAAATGAACTATTGGGACCTCATCAAGATAAAAA
>NW_027680266.1:0-376 GCF_054177405.1 Leptonychotes weddellii
CAGGCCACCCTCCAGCCTCCCCTTCCAACTCAGTCCCCAGTGCAGGGTCCCTTTCTCCAGCTTCTGGCTCCCTGCACAGTCAAAGCCAGGGAGGCTACTGTTCTTTGTTCTGTCTTGGAGGGCAAGGGAGAGTATCACTGTTTTCTGTGGATACAGTGATAAAGATGATGATAATGGTGATGAAGATGATGTGGTGATGATGGTAATGATGGTGGTGATGGTGGTGGTGATGGTGGTGATGATGATGAAGATGACAATGAAGATGATGGTGATGGTGGTGATGGTGGTGATGATGGTGATGGTGGTGGTGATGATGATGGTGATGGTAGTGATGGTGGTGATGGTGGTGATGGTGATGGTGGTGATGATAGTGATG
>NW_027680267.1:0-376 GCF_054177405.1 Leptonychotes weddellii
CTATGATCAAGTGGGATTTATTTCTGGGTTGTAAGAGTAGTTCAATACTTGCAAATCAATCAACATAATACACCACATTAATAAAAGAAAGGATAAGAACCATATGATCCTCCCAGTAGATCCAGAAAAAGCACTTGACAAAGTACGGCATCCATTCTTGATAAAAACCATTAACAAACTAAGGATGGAGGGAACATACCTCAACATCATAAAGGCCATCTCCAAACACCCCACAGCTAACATCATCCTCAATGGGGAAAAATTAAGAGCTTTTCCTCTACATTCAGGAACAAGATGGGGTTGTCCACTCTCACCATTGTTATTTAACGTAATACTGGAAGTCCTAGCCTCAGCAATCAGAAAACAAACAAACAAA
>NW_027680268.1:0-376 GCF_054177405.1 Leptonychotes weddellii
TGAAATGCTACTGCAATATTCAACTACTGTAGTTTCAGCAGGTACAACAGACAACAAAACACTGGGGAAATCTGACTTTTTGCACTAAATGAAAACATGAAACAGGGCTTGTTTTTTGTCATTTATGGTGTAGTAAAGCACATTATAGTACAAGACTATTATATGAACCTCAGATGCACTGCACAAAAAAAAAAAAAAACTTTCCTTCTTTTCAGTTCAAAAGTCAGTGCTTATTGCAATTATATGCAAAATTATTTACTTCATGAAGTCTTATCATGATAAACAGTATGAAAAATGTTTTAAACATGAAAACAATGAAAATAATTTGAGAAAAGAACATATTCAACAATAACTAAGCAGAATTAGTAAACATAAA
>NW_027680269.1:0-376 GCF_054177405.1 Leptonychotes weddellii
TAGAATTATTAATCTAAATAATAGCAATAATATCTATACTTATTATATTACTGTACTATGTTACTGTACTATAGTAACCATTTGACTAATACCTAGGTTACGAGGTTAAGTATTTAATTTCTTGGTATATTAGTTTTCTGTATTACCAAAAACTGTACTTAAAACTTGAGTATTGTGGGGGCGCCTGGGTGGCTCAGTCGTTAAGCGTCTGCCTTCGGCTCAGGTCATGATCCCAGGGTCCTGGGATCGAGCCCCGCATCGGGCTCCCTGCTCGGCGGGAAGCCTGCTTCTCCCTCTCCCACTCCCCCTGCTTGTGTTCCCTCTCTCGCTGTGTCTCTCTCTGTCAAATAAATAAAATCTTTAAAAAAAAAAAAAA
>NW_027680270.1:0-376 GCF_054177405.1 Leptonychotes weddellii
CAAAATGGTCCCCACGATCCCCACTTCCTGGTAATTGATGTGGGAAACAAAGGCAGAAGAAAAATCATTAAATTTCCTTACTACCTACAGCCCACTGACAAGTCCTTGAAACAGGCAGAGTGACATTCCTCTGAGGACTCAGCTGCCTTGCTGTTAATACTCTGCAAAGGGCAAAAGGGCAATCTTAGCTCAACCCCCAGGATTCTGTAAGTCTACTTTAACATACAAAAATTCCTTTGGAAACTTCCTTTATCTCTACCCCCCAAGATGCATGTTGACATTCATCCCCCAAGCATATGACCCACTGATATACATCTGAAGGGTCTCATGACTGAGTTTTTCCTAAACAGTAATAAATGACCTTTCCCCAACAATA
>NW_027680271.1:0-14687 GCF_054177405.1 Leptonychotes weddellii
GGTGGGTATTGAGGAGGGCACATTCTGCATGGAGCACTGGGTGTTATGCACAAACAATGAATCATGGAACACTTCATCTAAAACTAATGATGTAATGTATGGGGATTAACATAAGAATAAAAAAAAAATCGCAAAAAAAAAAAAATACACAAGACTATGCATCTTCCCCACACACACCCCAGATGACAAGGAGCATATAGCCAGGGGGCTAGAGAGTTTTAGGTTGCACCTTTGAAACATGTTCAGTTCTCTTGCATTAGACTGGAGACACAGATTACCTTCAAAGGAGTGTTTGGCATGTGCTTTGGTGTTGCGGGGGTAATAGTTTGGAGGACTGGTGTAGGGCTGAGGCCGATTAAGCACTGCCTCTTCCTTTCCTTCCAGGGGCTGGTTTGAAAGGTACCAGCAATTGTGCTCTCTGATAAGGTTGCTTCAAAGGGGAAGTATGGCTCTTTGGCAGGCAGTGAATCCTGCCTGTCCTGTTTGTAGGCACAATGAAAACCAAATAAAAGTCAGCTGGATTTCAATGAAGGCTGCCAAGAAAGCTGTGCTCCGAGCTGGTCATGATCCTGTCCTCTTTGTTGGGTCTATTTTTGTTGTAAAGGCATATTTGTATCTGGCAAGAGCTAGCAGGCTCCCCACAGAGAGATAGAATCAATCCCTGTTTTCTATCCCTTCGAGCAAAGCCGACTTGCAGAGCAGGTAAGCTTTCATATGATATTATCATGTCTGCCCTTTCACCTCTAGTTTTAGCTTTTAGTATTCCAGAGAGCGCGTCATAAGCCTACCCTGAGGCTGATAAAGAAGGTGACCTAGAGAAGCAAGCATGGAGCGAAGATGGTCATCTACAATTGGAGCCCAACCAGTTAGGTTAGCAGAAAACCTGTGCTTGCTTATAAGTGCATGAAGGTTCTTGGGACTTCAACCATATTCAGTAGCAGTCCATAAATTCAAAGTTTAATGTAAAAGTATGAAGTGAATGCAATTGTTGTAAATTGCTTTGTTTGATCCCATGACTCAAGGGAATTACTCCTCGCTTCAACCTGTGTTTGAAGGTAGAGAAAGGCAAAACATCCAGCAAAATCAAAGGAAAAACAAAAAAAGGCCTACTTTTCCTTCGAACTACAGGAAGGAGCTCATTGCAGAGTCAACCAGAGTTGACAATTCTCTGGACAATTACCTTAGATCAAGGCTGCCCATGGTAGTTTTGTTATATAGAAAAGGTTGTCTAATGATGTCAGCTAATGGAGGTTAAGTGTAACTACTTAAAGAAGTTGTTGATTCTCATGTATTGTCATTGCCATTATATGCTTCCAGAATACCTTTTTAATGCATCACATTGAAGATTAAAGGGAAAAAAATCATATGATTATATCAAAGAGAAAAATTAGTTGATAAAATACATTACCTATTCATAATAAGAGGTTTTAAAAATAAGGCAAAGAAGAAAATATTCTTATTCTAATAAAATACTTACCACAAACACTACATTCAATTTTCAGAAATTAGAAGCATTCCTGCCAAAGTCAGGAAAAGTCAGGGATATTTACTACATTCACCTATTCACCCCATCCAACATTATGCTGGAAATCATATACAATGCAATACAACAAGAAAAGCTAGCAGTAGATGTAATGTAAGGTGATTAACATAACATAATAATAATAAAAAAAGAAGAGCTAGCTGTATAAAGAAGGAAAGAAACTGAATTATTATTTTAATAGATAGTATTCTAATTTCCACAAAATATCCAAGATAATTTATAAAATATTTGAATTATTAAGATAATCCAGTAAGATTGTTATATTAATTTCAAAAACTTATAATATCAACCATACATTGAAAGCAACCAATTAGAAATTATAATATGAAAAAAAAAAAAGAAATTATAATATGAAAATCATAGCAACCACTTGTAGTGGCACTAAAACTATAAGCTGTCTAGGAAGTTATCAAACAAAAGTGTGCAAAACCTATGTAAGAAAAATTATAAAACTTTATTAAAGGTAATTAGCATAGCTAAAGTAGATACAAACCATATTTATAAACGTAAAAACCCATAAAATTCAATGAAATTTCAAAAAATCTCAATTATAATCCTGGTATGATTGTATCTCAAATTCATATGGAAGAATAAGAATTAGGAATTGCCAAGCTGATTTTGAAGAAGAAAAGAAGATGGAATTCAGCCCGGTGTCAAGCCCCATGTCAGGATCAGAGCTCAGAGGAGTCTGCTGAAGTTTCTCTCTCCCTCTCTCCCTCCCTGGGCTCACTCGCACGCTCTCTCACTCTTTCTCTGTCAAATAAATAAATCTTTAGGAAAAAAAAAAGGTTACAATGCAGATTAATGGGGACAGAGAATTAAAAACAAGAAGATAAAATTATATCCCTACCTCATCCCAACACACAATTCCATATTCATTAGAGACATAAATGTAAAGGGCAAAGTGTAATATTTTCTTTAGAAAATAGGAGTTGTATATTTGTAGTATGAGAATAAGAAAACATTTCCGGAAAAGACCTAAATAACACATAATAAAGGGAAGAATAGACACACTTAACCACAAGAAAATGAAAAATACAACCTCTTTATTTTTTTATTTTTTATTTTTTAAAGAGTTTATTTATTTATTTGACAGAGAGAGACACAGCGAGAGAGGGAACACGAGCAGGGGGAGTGGGAGAGGGAGAAGCAGGCTCCCCGCTGAGCAGGGAGCCTGATGCGGGCTCGATCCCAGGACCCTGAGATCATGACCTGAGCCGAAGGCAGACGTCTAACGACTGAGCCACCCAGGCGCCCCCAACCTCTTTATTTTTTAATAGATTTTATTTATTTGAGAGTGAGACAGAGCATGAGTGGAGGGAGGGGCAGAGAAAGAAGGACAAGCGGACTCCCCGCTGAGCAGGGAGCTGGATGACCCGTGGCTGGATCCTAAGACCTTGAGATCATGACCTGAGCTGAAGTCAGATGTTTAACCAGCTAAACCACCCAGAAGCCCCTGAAAAATACAACCTCTTAATAACAGTATAAACAATCCTAAAAAACAAGTTACAATTTTTTTAAAGGCACTTATTTGCATATTACAAATATAAATATTTTGAATATATAAAGAGCTCACTTAAAATGAACAAGAAAAATATAAACAACAAATAGTAAAAAATGTCAAAAGTTTTGCACTAGCAGATTTTAGGTCAGGAGAGTTGAAAGATCAGTATATTCATTAAGAAATACCCTGTATATTATATAGGCCTTGATTTGCCCACTTTTGATATGCACAAACTTTAGTTTTAATACTTAGACTACACAAGTTTCCCAACACTATAGTTCTAATCTCAGGTACGATGGCATATTAACGGTGAGTGATTGCATAAAATACACACTTTGCTGCTGGCTTCTGGCTTCTCAGTTCACAAATTGCTATGTAAATAACAAGCTTATCACGATCAATGACCAGCTATGTCTCTTCTTTCACTCTGACTCTTTGGTCATTGCTCATCTGTTATTTAGTTCAAGCAGACAGAGCCGTGCATGTAATTGCATTGCTTCTTTGTCTCCTAGAAATAGCACCATGTAACATTTTATAAAAAATGAATATTCGAAAGAGGAAACTTTCCGGCCAACAAAGAAGAAAGTGCAGCAAAGGAATGAAAAGTAATTACACCGGAAGCAAAATTTGAGTCAAATGGAAATGAGGTTGTAGAGGAACCAACTGACCCTGGCACAGTTCTGACACAGCTACATTTTGAGAGGCTTCTCAGGAACTTGGTGAGGGCAAACTTACCCGAGCAAATGAGGGGAGAGCGTAATGAACAGGTGGAAGTGATTCCTGCCAAAAAACTTTACAATAACGGGGACACTCAAGAATATTTATACCTTTATGTAATGAAAGTGTAAAGGGTAAAATGCTGAAAGCCTTCCTAACTTTTAAATGTTGAACTTGGAAAGGAGTATGAAAATCCATTAAGGCACAGGGAAAATGCTTTCTCCATGTCATGTGATAGAGCAACAAGAAGGCAAGCACTATTTAAACTACTCTTCAAAAAAATTTTTAAATTTATTTTTATAATTCCTGTATAATTAACAGAGTGTTATATTAGTTTCCAGGGGTACAGTACAGTGTGATTGAACAGTTCTGTACATTACTCAGTGCTCATCATGATAAGTGTGCTCTTAATCTCCTTTATCTATTTCCCCAACCCCCCCCCCCCCCCCCGCCCCAGTCTCCCCTCTGGCAATCACCAGTGTGCTGTCTATATGTAAGAGTCTGTCTTTTGGCTTGTCTTGGTTTTTCATTAAACTGATTTTGGTAATTTTTTTTTTTACAAAGAGATAAAACACTTTAATTCTCAATATTGCTAGTGGTTTAAATGACAGTGTACTTAGTAAATATTAGCACTACTGCTTTTTTTTCATTTTCCTATATCTTTGTAACCAATAGGAAGAGAGTTTTTAAAGTTTTGACAGAAGCTGACAAAAATTGGACCAGTTGCAATTTTTCCTATTGAATATATCACTTTGCATGATTTTGGCTTACACACTTATTTTTGTAATTTTGCAATACTGTGCAAAGTGAGGACTGCCCGCCCTCACTGTTAATCAGGACAATGCAAATCCAATACCATGAGATAGTATTTCAGCTCCATCAGACCAGCAATATCTAAAAATTTCAGATGTATTTTTATGTGTTCAGCTTTGACTCTGTGGCCTTCTATGCCCTCTCTGTGGACCAAATTCCTTTGCGTAAGGGCAGAGAAAAGCATGAGGAGATCAATCCAAACAACAGCCTGGCCAAGATGGCTTCCATATTAAGTCAAGTCACCAATGCATTGGGAGAGGAAGTCCATAATTTTTCCCAGTCCAGGAATTCTTTGTAAAGTAATGACTACTGGCTATAAAACAAGTGAAATAATGTTGAAACAGTGTGAAACTGCAGCTTCATGATTTATTTTATTTTATTTATCTTGTTTAGCTATACTGATCTGACTTTAGATAGCAGGATAAACTATAGATTAAATATTTGTGTAAAACCCCAAACTTGTTTTCAATCTTCGATCTCCACCCAAGTGTTTACCTAGTACCTTTCTCCAGGTTTTTTATATACCCCAGGGCAATCTCAAGCAGTGCCCGTTTCTATGACCAAATGAGATGTATATATCTAATTTATTTTATTATCAGCTCATTATAATAAAGGAAATGATTTGGTATTCTAGTTGATGCTCAGAGCCATGCAGAGAATATTCTTAGTGATGACCCTAAAGTGTTTTGGTTTTCTTCTAAATGTAGGTAAACTATTTTTTTTCAATCTTTTATAGTTCTCTTCTTCAAGCTGAATGATTTCAGTTGAACTACCTTCAAGTTTATTACTCTAGTTAGTCATGTCCATTTTGCTAATGAGCCCATTCAATGCATTTTTTTTTTATTTCAGGCATTGTATTTTTCAATTACAAAATTTCTTTTTTGGTTCTTTTATGTAGCTTCAGTTTCTATGCTTGGAGCTTCTGTTTTCCATTTATTTCAAGAGTGTTTACCTGTAGTTCATGGAGCATAGTTATAATAGATGATTTGATATCTTTGATAATTCCAACATCAGGGTCATTTCAGGTTAATATCTGTTGACTATCTTTTCTCTTGAGAACTGATCAATTTTTCTAGTTCTTTGTCAAGTAATTCTATCTTAGACATTTTGAATATCATGTTTTGAGACTCTGGGTCTTGCTACAATCCTCTGGACAATACTGCTGGTTTGTTTGCTTGTTTAGCAACAATAAATCTTATTAGGATCAGACTGTGAGTTCTGTTTCATTTCCTGTAAATGATGGCTCCAAATATTAGTTTGGTGTTCAGAATCTTTGCTGTGTTACTTTGGGTCTTCACCATGCATGTGTCACTCAGAGATTAGTCTGTTTTATATACAGTAGTGTACAACTCATAACTTTGTTATGCTGGGGTTTTTTTTAAGATTTTATTTATTTATTTGAGAGAGAGAGAGTGAGTGGGAGGGAGAAGGAGAAACAATCTGAAGCAGAATCTGCATTGAATGTAGAGAACAACGCAGGGCTTAAGGTCCCTTGACTGCAACCCCGAGATCATGACCCCAGCCAGAACCAAGGGTCTGCACTCCACTGGCTGAGCCATGCAGGCGCCCCTGCTATGCTAGTTTGGGCTTGTTCCACAAAGGTGGTACTCAAGGTCAAGCTTAGAACTTGTATCACCTTACACACAGAATTGGGGTATCTGCTTCTCCACTTCTTTTTTCTTGGTTTTCCCCACACTCTCTGATTCCCTTTTCCCAGTTCCTGTTACTAGAGGTTTTCTCTTGGAATTACCACTGCTGTGCAGTTCCATGATGGGGACAACCCTTGGAGCAGAGTCAAGAGAGAAAAAAGAAAGAATTTTAAAAATGGGGATTCCCCCTATATTCTTCAACTCACTAAGGCCCCTTTTCTTATTTATCTGCAAATAAAGGGGGATTTCTTGGAGTTTTAGTTGTCTATACCTGCTTTGTGGCTCCCTCCCCCTTGTGGGAAGCTGGGAAATATAAGAGGACAGACAAAACCTAAAATCAAAACCTAGAAACTCACCCAATACTGCAGGGTGGTCGTTCTTTATCTTTGACTTCCAATTTACTGATGATTGTTTACTTTTCAGAATCCATAGGTAGTTGCTTTTTGTATTCTATCCACTGTGTTTAGTTGTAATCAGTGGCAGAGATGGGCTATGGTGGGTTTCCTCTATTTTGATCTGCTACTATTATTAAAATTATATACAGAACCAGGTAATTGCTTTCTATTATATTAACAGTAAATTGTTGAATTGACTTTCTTGTTCTCTTCTCTTTTATAATTGATTCTGTTTTTAGGTACATATATATTTTCCTCCTTTTAAGTTGACTTATATCATTTGTCCTGCCTTTTCATTTTATTTTACTCTCCAACAGTGAAGTATCATTTTTTCCAGCCTTTTTATTTTATTTTACTCCCCACTGGTGAAAGTTTAGGAATTAAAAGATTCTTAAGTACCGCCAATAAAGCATAAATTAATTAACTATTTTGAGACCAATTGGGCAATATCTAGTAAAAGTGAGGCCACACATGTCCTACAATTCAATAATTCTACTCACTGATATATACACCAGAGACTCTTATAAATGTATACAAGGAGAGGTAAACAAGTATGTTTATTTCAGTATTGTTTATAAAGAGAACAATTAAAAAAAACTTTGTGTCCAAAAACAGGAATACAATGTAGTATTTTTAATCAAAGGAATACTAAGTAGCAATTAATATTTTAACAAAACTAAATATGTATTTATAAACATGGATAAATATCAAAAATTCTAAGGTTAAAAAAACTGTTTGCAAAAATTATGGATGTTATAATATTTACATAGCATTTAAAACCAGAAAACATTATACAATCCATGGATAAGAATACATACCAACCTTTAGAATAGCACTTTTCTCAGGATTAAATATAGGGCTCTGGTTAGAATGTATGAGTGGGGATATGGCTCTATCTAATGTTTTAGTCCTTACAAAAATGGCAACATTAAAATGGCAAGCAATGTTACCATATAACAAATCTACATGGTGGGTACATATGCATTTGTAATATTTTTTACGTACCTTTCAACATATTTGAAATATTTCATAATGTATTTTATTATAATTGTTTTGTCCAGCTGTAGTTCTTTTTGCCTATTGATTAGTTTGACTTAAAGTACATTTCTCATAACAATACCACACATGCATTATAAAAACTTTGGATGGAAACTATATAAGTGAAAGTAAATTATATCACCCATAGCCACCCAGAAATATCACCACTGATCCATTCATTTACTCATTTGTCTATTAATTTACCAATCCATTAAGTAACTGTGCACCTTCTAGACCCTGGGCACATTGTAGGAAAATATAATACTTGCTCTCATGAGGCTTATCATCTGGTAGAACAATAAGAAAAAAATATATACATGCCCAGAGGTAGTGATAGAGACAGAGAAAGAGATAAGCAATAGAGATTTCATTTTGTGAATTCCTTTAAAGTCATTTTTTTTTAAGATTTTATTTATTTATTTATTTGAGAGAGAATGAGATAGAGCATGAGAGAGGGGAGGGTCAGAGGGAGAAGCAGACTCCCTGCCGAGCAGGGAGCCCGATGCGGGACTCCATCCTGGGACTCCAGGATCATGACCTGAGCTGAAGGCAGTCGCTTAACCAACTGAGCCACCCAGGCGCCCCTCTTTAAAGTCATTTTTATACATTGTTTTGCACAATTGAAATAAACTGTATAGTACTGGTTTTAAGTATAGGTACTAGATGGGAGATATAAACAATGGTCACTGGATGACAGGAAATTATGTATTATTATTATTATTACTATTAACCTTTCCCAATTTGAAGTAAAAGGGCCAATTATTCAGTTTATTCAATTGAAATTTTTAAGGTGCTGAAAATCATAACTACAATATTTGGGCAATGAAAGTAGACATTACTTTCTCTATTTTGCTCTGTATGTGAGAAGAGGGACAAAATGGCCTTTTTATTTTAGTGATTTTCCTAGCAGGAGACTTCAGTCTTATTGAGCCACTGTTAGCAAAGCTGGAACAGAAGCACAGAACACCTTATTGTTCTGGTAGTAATCAAAATTAGAAAGCAAATCCATCTGAACCAAAGGATAGAAGAAATAGCATTTTACTTGATCTTGGAAAAAGCAGAAGTTTAAATAAAAAACATAATAAAACTTCCAGCTTCAGTATTTCAATACTTATGGATCTTGGAAATCATTATTCCCATTTTTACAAGAAAAAGCTGGATAAACTAAGAAGTAGTGACTTTGCTTGGACTAATCAGATAAACTGTCACCCCAAAATCTAGAGAGATAGAAGTATCCAGAGAAACACAAAAAATCTGCTTACCTGCAGAAGCCACTAGATCCATTAATGAGTGGGAATATTTAAATACTGTGATGAGTTCCTGGAGGCTGAGGGTGGACCATCATTGGAAGAAGAAATCCTGGGTGCCACAATCTTAAGGGAACTCCACATATTTGTGGGCTTTAGCTCCAGAAATCCCATTAGATTCTCATGCTAAATATCTGAGAAATATCCCTGAACTCTAACAAGAGGAGTGGAACACAACCAGAGCCTCCTTTCTAACAAAATGGTAGAAGTGAACAGTGGGCTTATCAGCAGATTTGATCAGTAGACTTGATATATTTAAGAAAATAATCAGTGACCTTGAATATATGTCAATAGAAACTTCCTACACTAAAGGACAAATAGAAAAATATGGATATACAACAAAACAAATGGAGCAGAACATGTAAGAATTCTGGGACAACATCAAAAGGTATACCATATGAATAATTAAAATTCAAGAAGAAAGAATGGATCAAGAAAAAAGTACACACACACACACACACACACATAATGTAATGATGGAGAACTTTCCAAAATCAATGACAGACACAAAGCCACAGAACCAGAAAGCTCAGAGAACACCAAGCAGAATTAATAACACACACACACACACACACACACACACGCCTAAGCATAACATACCCACATTGCAGAAAGACAAATACAAAGAGAAAATCTTGAAAATGTCCAGAGTCAAAAAAGTATACTTATAAAAGAGAAAGGATAAGAATTACTGTGCACTTCTCAATAGACCACAGAAGCAAATATAGAGTATAGTGAATTTTTTTAAATGTTGAAAGAATAAACCACCAACCTAGAATTATGTATCCTATGAAATAATCCCCTGAAATTGAAGGATAACTACTTTCTCAAACAAAAAAATTGAGGGAAAGTCATCACCAGAAAACCCTCCCTACAAGAAATGTTAAAATAATTTTTTTTAGGCCGAAGAGAAATGATATAGTTCAGAGACATGAATTTAAACAAAGGATGAATGAATGAAGAATGAGTAAATAAAGGCAAAATAGAATCTTTTGTTTTTCTTAATTGATCTAAAAGATAACTGGGGGCGCCTGGGTGGCTCAGTTGGTTAAGCGACTGCCTTCAGCTCAGGTCATGATCCTGGAGTCCCTGGATCGAGTCCCGCATCGGGCTCCCTGCTCGGCAAGGAGCCTGCTTCTCCCTCTAACCCTCCCCCCTCTCATGTGCTCTCTCTCATTCTCGCTCTCTCAAATAAATAAATAAATCTTTAAAAAAAAATAAAAAAATAAAAGATAACTGGAACTAGAATTTGGTTTTTTTGAAAAGATTAACAAAATTGACAGACCTTTAATTAGTTGGATTAAGAAAAAAGAAGACTCAAATAATTAAAATCAGAAATGAAAGTGTAGACATTACTACCAATTCTACAGAAATAAAGATTATAAGGGAGTACTATGAAGAACTTAAAGCCAAGCAGTTGGGTAGCCTAGATGAAATGGATAAAACTGTAGAAACAAAAAACTACCAAGACTAAATCACAAAGAAATAGAAAACCTGAATAGACCTGTCCAGCGTGTGCGTGTGTTTTTTTTTTCTATACCACCACACAGTTAACTCAATTCTGACACTGTTTACCTGAAGATAGCATCAGATCCCACAAGTTAAGGGCTCAATCCCACAAGACTGCTCTCCTACCCCCACTTCAGAAGCCTTTTGCAAGTCCAGGTTGTCACCTATGCTTCTCATAGAAGGTTCCAACATGCAGAGGTTCCAACAACTTTCTCCTGATTTGATTAATGTGTTAGAGTGGGTCACGGAACTCAAGAAAACAGTTTACTTATTATTTATCAGTTTATTATAAAAGGATATGATTAATAAAGGATACAGATGAACAACCAGACAGAAGAGATGCATAGAGCTAGCTGTGTGGGAAGGAGGTGTGTTGAAAGGAGGAAGTAAAATTACCTCTGTTTGCAAGTTGGTTCCCCTGGCAACCAGCACCCATCCTTTGGATACTTAGGGGTTTTCCAAAAGCCACCTCATTAACATAACAAGATGCTTTTATTGCTCCCATCACTTAGGAAATTCCAAGGGTTTTAGGATCTCTATGCTGGTAATGGTGATAAAGACCAAATATATATTTCTTATGATAAATTATAATACCATAACCTATAATCGGTAAGAGATTGAATCAGTAATCAAAAAATTGCCCAACAGAGGAAAGCCCTGGACTAGATGGCTTCACTGGTGAATTCTACCAAACACTTAAAAAAGAATTAATACTAATCCTTCTTAAACTTTTACAAAAAATTAAGAAGGGACTACTTCCTAATTCAGACTACGAGGCTAGCCTTATCCTTATACCAAAGCCAAAGAGGCACTACAAGAAAAGAAAACTACAAATATTCTGTATGGACATTGATATAAAAATCCTCAAAAATTACTAGCAAACAGAATTCAGAAGCATTTTAAAAGGCTCATACACCATGATCAGGTGGAATTTTTCTTGTAATGCAAGAATGGTTTGACATATAAAAATCGATCATTGTTAATACACCACATCAGAATGAGGGGGGAAAACACATGATCATCTTAATTGATGCACAAAAAGCATTTGACAAAATTTGACACCCTTTCATGTTAATACTGGACAAACCAGGAAGAGAAGGACACTTCAACATAATAAAAGCCATATATTAAAAAATACACAGCAAACATCATACTCAATGGTGAAGCACTGAGAACTTTTCCTTTAAGATCAAGAACAAGATGAAGGTGTCCATTTTCAGCACTTCTATTCAACATAGTACCAGAAGTTCTAACCAGAGCAATTGGGCAAGAAAAAGAAATAAAAGTCACCCAAATTTGAAAGGAGGAAGTAAAATTACCTCTGTTTGCAAGTGATATGGTCTTATATGGAGAAAACCCTAAAGATTTCACACCAAAAAAACCTGTGAGAGCTAATAAATGAATTCAGCAAAAGAACAACAAGTTCAACATACAAAAATAAGTTGCATTTCTATACACAAACAATAAATCTGAAAGGAAATTACAAAAACAATTCCATTTATAATAATGCCAAAAAAGAATACATGCTTAGGAAATAAATTATCCAAGGAGATAAAAGACTTGTACAATGAAAATGATAAGACACTGATGAAAGAAATTGAAGAAACAAGTAAGTGGAAAGATAGCCTATGTTCATGGATGGGAAGAATTAATATTGTTAAAATTTCAGTACTATCCAAGCAATCTACAGATTCAATGTAATTCCTATTAAATCACAATGATATGTTTTACAGAAATAGAAAGCCCATCTAAAATTCAAGTGGAGTCTCAAAGAAGCTGAATAAGCAAAATAATATTGAAAAAGAATAAATGTGGAGGATTTCCACTTCTGGATTTCAAAATTTACTACAAAGCTACAGTATTAAAAACAGGATGGGGTGCCTGGGTGGCTCAGTTGGTTAAACGACTGCCTTCGGCTCAGGTCATGATCCTGGAGTCCCGGGATCGAGTCCCGCATCGGGCTCCCTGCTCAGCAGGGGGTCTGCTTCTCCCTCTGCCCTCTACCCTCTCGTGCTCTCTGTCTCTCATTCTCTCTCAAATAAATAAATAAAAATCTTTAAAAACAAACAAACAAACAAAAACCAGGATGATATTAGTATAAAGATGGACATGTAGACCAATGGAAAAGAATGGAGAACAGAGGAATAAACTCTTATATATATATGATCAAATGGTTTTTGACAAGGGTTTCAAGGCCATTCAATGTGAAAAGGACAGTCTTTTCAACAAACTGTGCTGAGACAAACTGCCACATGCAAAAGAATGTTGTTGGATGCCTACCTAACACCATATACAAAAATTAACTCAAAATGGAGCAAAGGCCTAAATATAAGACCTAAGGCAACAAAACTCTTAGAAGGAAACATAAGATAAAATGTTATAACTGTGGATTTACCCATGATTTCTTGTCTGTGACACCAAAGGCACAAATAACAAAAGAAGAAAAAATCAAATTGGACTTCATCAAAATTTTTTAAATTTTGTGCACCAAAAGACACTATCAACAAAGTAAAAAGGCAACCCACAGAATGGGAGAAGATATTGGTAAATCCTAGATCTTGTATTTAACATGCAGAATATATAGAGAGCTCCTAAAACACAACAACAAAAGCAGCCTGATTCATAAATGATAAAGGTGTGAATAAACGTTTCTCTAAAGAAGATATACAAATGGCCAATAAACACGTGTAAAGATGCTCAGCATGACTAATCATTAGAGAAATTCAAATCAAAACTATAGTGAGATGCCACCTCACACCCATTAGGATAGCTACTATCACAAAAACAGAAAACAAGTGTTGGCAAGGATGTTGAGAAATGAAATTCTTGTGCACTACTGATGGGAATGTGAAATGGTACAGCTGCTGTAGGAAGCAGCATGATAATTCCTCCAAAAATTAGAAGTAGAATTATCATATGATCCAGAAATTCCACTTCTGGGTATATACTACAAAGAATTTAAAGCAGGGTCTCCAAGGGATACTTGTACACCTGTGTTCATAGCAGCATTATTCACAATAGCTAAAACATGAAAGCAGCCCAAGTGTCTTATCAACAGAAAAATGAATATGCAAAATGTGTTTATATGTATAGTGGAATATTATTATTCAGCCTTATAAAGGAATGAAATACTGCAACATGCTACAATATGAATGAACCTTGAGGATATTATGCTAAGTGAAATGAGTCAGAAAAAAAGACAAATACTCTATGATTCCACCTATATGAGGTAGAGTAGTTGGAATTATAAAGGCCATATAATGGTGGTTGTCAGAAGCTTGTGGGGAGGGAGAGAGGGGAGTTATTGTTTAATGGGTACAGAGTTTCATTGTTACAAGATAAAAAGTGTTATGGTGGTGATAGTTGCACAACAACGTGAATATATTTAAACTTAAAAATGGTTAAGATGATACATTTTTTGTTATACGTATTTTACCATACACACACAAAAACTGGTTGCTTAATGTAATAACAAAAACAATGTATTTGGTGATTATAGCATATGAATAAATGAAATAAATGCAGCAACATCACAGGAGATGAGTGGAAGAAATTGGGGATACTCTGTTATAAGGAACCTACACTATACAGGAGTAGCATAGTGTTATTTAAAGGTTAATTTATATTAAAAATCTATGTTTTACATTTTAAGGCAACTCCTAGTTGTGATATACTGAGAGAGGATATGGAATACAATCTTAACAACAACAACAAAAAACAAGACTTAGTGGTCTTAAAAAAATAAAAGAAAATGTATATCCATATAAAAACCTGCATATGAATGTTTATAGCAGCTTTATCCATAATTTCCCCAAACTGGAAGAAACCAAGATGTTCTTGAATGGATAAACATTGAATGGATAAACAAACTGTGATACATTTTCCAGTGGAATACTATTCAGTGATTTAAAAAAATGAACTATCAAGCCATGTGAAGAATGTAAAGACATGAATGAATCTTAAATGCTTCACTTATGCTAAGTGAAACGTCAGTTTGAAAAGTCTACATACTGGGGCGCCTGGGTGGCTCAGTCAGTTAAGCGACTGCCTTCGGCTCAGGTCATGATCCTGGAGTCCCGGGATCGAGTCCCACATCGGGCTCCCTGCTCTGCGGGGAGCCTGCTTCTCCCTCTCCCCCTCCCCCTGCTTGTGTTCCCTCTCTCGCTGTGTCTCTCTCTGTCAAATAAATAAATAAAATCTTTAAAAAAAAAA
>NW_027680272.1:0-7491 GCF_054177405.1 Leptonychotes weddellii
AGGTATTCATCCTTTCTGATGGCTGAGTAATATTCCATTGTATATATGAACCACATCTTTATCCATTTATCTGTCGATGGCCATCTCAGCTCTTCCCACAGTTTGGCTATTGTGGACATTGCTGCTATGAACATTGGGGTGCAGGTGCCCCTTCTTTTCACTACATCTGTATCTTTGGGGTAAATACTTAGTAGTGCAATTGCTGGATCATAGGGTAGCTCTATTTTCAACTTTTTGAGGAACCTCCTTACTGTTTTCCAGAGTGGCTGCACCAGCTTGCATTCCCACCAACAGTGTAAGAGGGTTCCCCTTTCTCCACATCCTGGCCAACATCTGTTTTTTCCTGCCTTGTTAATTTTAGCCATTCTGACTGGTGTGAGGTGATACCTCATTGTGGTTTTGATATCTATTTCCCTGATGCCAAGTGATGTGGAGCATTTTTTCATGTGTCTGTTAGCCATTTGGATGTCTTTGGAAAAATGTCTGTTCATGTCTTCTGCCCACTTCTTGACTGGATTATTTGTTTTTGGGTGCTGAGTTTGATAAGTTCTTTATAGATCTTGGATACCAGCCCTTTATCTGATATGTCATTTGCAAATATCTTCTCCTATTCCCTAGGCTGCCTTTTAGTTTTGTTGACTGTTTCCTTTGCTGTGCAGAAGCTTTTCAGCTTGATCAAGTCCCAGTAGTTCATTTTTGCTTTTGTTTCCCTTGCCTTTGGAGACATGTCTAGCAAGAAGTTGCTGCGGCCGAGGTCGAAGTGGTTGCTGCCTGTGTTTTCCTCTAGGATTTTGATGGATTCCCATCTCACATTTAGTTTTTTCATCCATTTTGAGTCTATTTTTGTATATGGTGTAAGGAAATGGTCCAGTTTCATTCTTCTGCATGTGGCTGTCCAATTTTCCCAGCACCATTTATTGAAGAGATTGTCCTTTTTCCATTGGACATTCTTTCCTGCTTTGTTGAAGATTAGTTGACCATGGAGTTGAGGGTCCATTTCTTCTTATAAGAGACATTGGTTCAGCAGTGACGTATAAATCAGGAAAGCTGGGGACCTGTTCGGTCTCATGGCTATTCCTTAAGCAGGGACAGTCAAGATGACTTAGTGAATGACCATGCCACTGCCAGGTCATCACTGGGAAATCTGTCCTTACTGTTAACATCTGAATGCTAATTTGGGAAGACCATCTCCGGCATGCAACGATACCTCTAGCCCACTATCAGGACTCTAGACATGAATATGATTAACACCAGGACTAGCACACATTTAATTTTCAAAGCTCACCACTGGTAGTTCCTGGGCCGCTTTTGTGCGAGCATATCAATTCCAAGTCACCTACATTCTATACAAGGTCTCTCCCCTACTTCTACTCAAAGTTAATATTCCTGTTCATCGCTTATTAACACAATTTCTCGTCCTCCTGGTGTCACAGGAGCAATCAGGCTGATCTTATTGTGAGAGGGGAAGAGACCAGGTCTCTGTCCTATAGGACCCATTCACCTGTCTGTAAATGGTCAATAGGAGGTTGAGGTATCCTCATAATTAGCCCTAATGGGTAACCTAATGGGCAAAGCAACAAGCAAGAGAATTGAAAGGAGGAAGACATGGAAATGTCCTGAAAATCTCTTAAGTCAGCTCTACTCCGACTGGCAGGAGAGTAATAGGTCAGTGGATTATTCCACAACTTAGGAAGAATGTGGAGAATTTTTTTCAAGGTTCAGAAAAAAGTAACTTAATGACAAGTAGCTGAGTTCAGCTTGTGCAGACTTTAAGGAACTGATGTATTTATGGGAATTAAAGGTGAATTATATAGAAATACATTATTCTATAGCTCTATCAAAGTCAAGTGCTACATGAGGAATATTAAAATATAGCAGTTCAAAAAGGATGAAATCCTGTGAAGTCTCACTGAAGGAGGTTCTACAGCCTTTTTGTGAACCCACAAATTCGGGTGTGTTGTAAAAGCCACTTTCTTAGCAGGCACAGAAGTCCTTTGAAGGACTAGCTCTCAGCTGTGACTGTACATCAAAATCCACCTGTGATACCATCTAAGCATGAACAACAGGGCCCCAGCTCAAATCTAACAAGTCAGTATCTGCAGGGTTGAAGCCCAGTGGCTGGTTTTTTTTTCTTTAAATGACACAGCTGACTCTGGATTGGCAGCCAAGGTTAAGAACCACTGCTGAAGAGCTTTGGATTAAAAAAAGCAGGAAAAGAAACCCATAAAATCTTACAAAAGACAAACAAACAAAAGCAAAATATAGTTCTTTGAAAAGACGAATAACCCCCTGATAATACTAACCAGAAAAAAGATTCATGTCACCCAGTATCAGTAATGAAAAGAGACATCACTAGAACATCGGAGATCCTAAGGTCATTAAAAAAAAGAAGAAAGAAAAGAAAAGAAAAATCATGAGGTCTTATGAACTTTCTGCCAGTAAAATTTAAGTTTTAGATGAAATGGACAAATGTCCAATAATTCCCAAAATTCACATAAGTAACCCACCCAAATATGAAAATGCTGTATGAAAGAAACTGAATTCATAATGAAAAGCATGCCTACAAAACACACAATTCTAAGCTCAGATGATTTCAAAAATGAATTCTTCCAGACATTAAGGAAGAAATATTCCTATCTTATCCAAACTCTTCCAGAGCACAGAAAATGAGAGAATATTTCCCAATTCATTCACTAAGGCCAGAATAACCTTAATACCAAAACCATGATAAGGACATAATAAGAAAAGGCCAATCTCTCTCATAAATATACATGCAAAAATCCTAAAAATATGAAAAATTCCATGTACATATAAAAATACCATGATCAGTGTATTTTGGCAACACATGGTTGGCTTAACATTTAAAATTAATAAATGTAATTCACACATGAACAGAAAAAAGGGAAGACCTATGTAATCATTCTAATAGATATAGAAAAAGTATTTGATAAATTTCAACATCCATTCATAATTTTTAAAAAACTCTTTGCAGAATAGGAATAGAATCTTCACTTATATAATAAATGGAATTTACAAAAAGCCTACAGCATACTTAATGGTGAAATATTGAAAACTTTCCTCCCTGATATTAGGGGACAAAGATGCCCACCATCACCACTTCTATTCAGCATTGTATCAGAGGCCCTTGAGTGTGATCAGGCACGAAAAATAAATGTTGCAAGGACTTGCAATAAAGAACTAAAAGTCATCATTCACAGATAACATAATTATGCATAGAGAAAATATTAAAAACTACTGATCAACTATTAGAATTAGTAAGTGAACTTATCAATGTCATTGGATGCAGAGTTGATATAAAAACATCGATTTCTTTCTCAAATTTGTCTCATCCTTGTGCAGGGGCCATGATATTCTTCTCTGTATTGTTCCAATTTTAGTGTATGTGCTGCTGAAGTGAGCACATTTTTCTAGATACCAGCAACAAACAATTAAAAATGTAATTCCAAAAATGACAACATTTACAATAGCTTGAAAAACATCAAAGATCTAGGAATCGAGTTATGAACGATATGGAAGAATTTTGTAAAGAAATTAAAGAAAACCTACATAAACAGGCTATATTGTGTTCCTAAATTAGAAGATGTCAATTCTCTCCAAATTATCTATAGTCACTGTAAACCTAATCAAAATCCCCAGAAATCTGTGTGTGTGTGAAACTGATGAACGGATTCCAAAATTTATAGGACAATACAAAAGATTAAGAATAGACAAGATGATCTTTTTTTTTTTTTTTAAGATTTTATTTGAGAGAGAGAATGAGATAGAGAGAGCACATGAGAGGGGGGAGGGTCAGAGGGAGAAGCAGACTCCCTGCTGAGCAGGGAGCCCGATGCGGGACTCGATCCTGGGACTCCAGGATCATGACCTGAGCCGAAGGCAGTCGCTTAACCAACTGAGCCACCCAGGTACCCCTAGACAAGATGATCTTGAGGACGTTCAAAACTGGACAGATTTATTGTACTGGAAATCAAGACTGATAAAGCTACACGAATTAAGACAGTGTGATATTGGTAAGAGTAGACAAACATACTCATGGAACAAACAAAAGGGCCCAGAAGTAGACCCCTACATAGACACTCGATTTATGCCAAAGGAACAGCACTGGGAAAAAGACAGTAAATGGTGCTGGGTCCATCAGCTCAACAGGAAGGGTCAAAAAGCAAAGCTTCTGGGAGATTACACAGAATGTCTTCTTGACCTTGGATAATGATCTCCTCAACAGGGCACAATAAGCACTACCCGTGAAGGAAAAGAACGAATCAATTAGACTACATTAACATTAAAAAACTGTTTTCATCAAGCCATCAGGAGCGAAAAGCCAGAGGGAGAGAAGATCTATGCAATGCCTATAACCAAAAAAGTTTCCGAAACCGGCTATTTTTTAAAACCCTTACCTATCAATACATAGCAAGACAGTAAATCCAACAAAAGAGTCAGCAAAAGACTTAAGTCGGTATTTCACGAAAGAGAATAGCCCAAGCCAATAAGCATATGAAGAGATGCTCCACGTCATTAGTGGGCAAGTCCAAATTAAAACAGTATCACGCATCAGCCATAATGGCTAAGATTAAAAATACTGACAAAACCAAATCTTGACAAGGATAAGGGGCAACTGGAGCTCATAAACTGCCCCGGGCGGGGGGAGGGGCTGGTTCAGTTGGTATAACTGCATTGGGAAACTGTGAGGCAGTGCCTAATAAAAACACAGCCCTCTATCCCTGTGACCCAGCAATCCCGCTCACAGTTCCATGCCAACAGAAATGCACTCGCATGAGCATCGAAACGCACGCACATGAATGCTCCTAGCAGCATTATGGGTAGTAGCCAAAAACTGGAAAGAGTTCAAATGACAATTAGAATAAATTGTAAGGTACAGTCATACAAAGAAAGAACAGTAACAAGCAATGAAAATGGCTAAACTAAGATACAGTGAATCGCCCCTTCTATCCCAGCTCTGCTTCATCAGTCTTCATTCAGGCCTTGCCTCCGGTTCATTCATTATCTAAACTGTTGTTATGTGTCTACTTCCCACTTCTCTTGAAGCAGGTAGGGTAAAAATGAGTTTATATGGCTTAGAGTTCTTAAAGGAGCTAACAAATCCAAACAGAAGCAGGTGGCGATTCCAGCAAACTACAGAAAGTCTAAACCCAGTGTCAAGGGAATTTATGCTGAGGTCAAGTGCCCTGACCAAACCCTTGAAACATTTTAGGTTGAGTCACGTAGGTTTCTTCCCCCCACACCACCACCCCCCCACCGGCCCAGCCTCCCACCCCCCACCCTCATCCTCCTTTTTCACAATCCTTTAAACACACGAAAACCATGCTTAGCCTGAGGCAGTTTGTGGACCCCTTAAGAAACGAGGCTGTACCTAAAGCAGCCAGCAAATGTGAGGACAAAGAAATGACTTCTCAGTACTCCACCTGGTGACTTGAGTGAATCCAAATGAAAGTACCCAACACCACACATACAAATGTCCATCTGTTCCTTTCTTGGTCAACTATAGATCCCCAACAGCTGACCAGGAAGTGACAAATGTGGAAAGGCACAAAGCAAAAGATTTTGCAAAACTACCAAAAGGCAGCTGAGCAGTTGTTAAAAGGCTATGCAGAGAAATTACCAAGAGTTAGCATCCTGGCTTCACTACTTAAAACATCTAGGACCTTGGACAAACCAGTCCCACCATCATCCCAGGGCTGTTACGTTAAGTGAAATAATGTAACTGTGCACAGTACTCAAAAATGACAGAGATTAAAAAGGGAACTGCAAATGGTGGTCCTCGGAAGCTTAAGCAATACAGCAAATCAATGGCAAGAAAATTGATCAATTTCCCATGAAACAATTACCTCTGCAGTGAGCTTTGAAACACAAAAGCACTTCTGAAATTCTGTAAAAGATGGTCTACCACTAATTTAGTCAAAATATAAGAAAGTCCGTCTTAAGAGAGTAATTTTTTCCCCTTCTAAATTCTACAAATTACAGGGGCCCCTGGGTGGCTCAGTCGGTTAAGTGTCTGCCCTCAACTCAGGTCATGATCCCAGGGTCCTGGGATGGAGCCCCTACAGGGAGCCTGCTTCTCCCTCTCCCTCTGCCTCCCGCTCTCCTGCTTGTGCTCTCCCTGTGTCACGTAAATAAATAAAATTAAAAAAAAGAAAATTCTACAAATTACAAAGTAGGTATACTTACATGCAGTGCAACTAGCAAATGGGATGGAAGACACCAGTCACCACTAGGTGCTGCTCAAGAATCACTTCTCCCCCAGCAAGGTTCTCAAACCTTTCATCTGCTTTTTTTCTTTTCTTATTATTTTTTTATAATTTTTTTAATTATGTTATGATAGTCACCATAATTGAAACATGACAAATGCTTACTGAGTCCACCTATTCCCGGAAAATATGTGTTTAAATGAACGCCTTACCGCACACCAAAGGTACAACAAATACTTTTATTGCACATTTATAAAATCTGCATAGTTGTATCAAGGGTTCTTCCCGCCCACTATTCCCTCACTCATGTTAAAATTTAGTTAAAACACAATATCCAATCTGGAGCCTTTTAAAAATGGTCAACAGGGGATATTTCTCTCTCTACATATACATATATATAGATAGATTTTTTTCTTTTTACAAAAGCCACAGCCCTTCTCTTTCCAAAGCAAAAAAAAAAAGGGGAGGGGCATCCAAATGTTCTTTCGGGCCAGCAGCAGCCTTAGACATCTGTTGTTGACAATTTTCGGATGCTAGAAGATTTTACTGAAATGGTGAACAACTCTCACAACGCTATCCTGTCTCGATCACGTTTCACAACGCCGTTCCGTCTGCGGTCCTTAGTGCTTTGCTTTCTTTCACTCAGGACTGAGTGTGAGGTTTTTCTGGTTTATTTAAAAATATAAAATAAGAGAGAGAGAGAGAAGAGAGGAAAGGCAGCTTTCTTTTGATTTTGCAGCATCTTGCTGCCACGTGCCCTTATATTTCTACCCACATGTAAAAGGGCGGCAGTTCATCAGCAACCCATTGTCATCTCCTGTCAAGAGACCGGCAGAGGTTTAGATGTCTCATCTCTTGCAGTTAAGAACTTTTAAATGTCACCTGTATTTGATAAAATAACTAGTAGCTGTTCATCTGGCTCAGGTTCTGATGGATCACCCTTCTATTCCACTGTCAAAAATACTTATGCCTGAAGGATAATTTTAAAAGCAGTAAGAGGCCTACCAAAGCCCAAGCACTCTTGCAGGTACAAGGGGCATTTCAGGTCTTCTGACATAATTCAATAGCTTAACACACAACGGTTCTTGTCTTTTTTAGCGAAATTGCTTTTCTGATTCTGTACCTAAAAAGTGCAATTTTATTTTCAATCCTTCTTTAGCATGGTTGGGGTCTGGATCTGAATCTTACTTTCCCACCTAACCCCTTCCCCCAGGGGAAACACTGTGACAACAGACTTCTGTACAACAGGCAGGCGGCCTCAGACCAA
>NW_027680273.1:0-376 GCF_054177405.1 Leptonychotes weddellii
AAGTGTTCCAAGTAGAAGAGCTAGGGGAGGCTGCATATGATTAAGAGCAGTGTCCCAAGATGCCTTCCTTCCTTTTTAAAAATTAAATCCATGTAACAGACCTACTGTGTGCGAGTATTTGTTGAAGAAACAGGTTAGTTTAAAAGAGAGAAATTAAAGAACACAAGACTTCAGTATGGTTGGTAAATGTAGTAACCACGGAGAAGGGAGCAAATCATCCTGACCGGGGGAGTCCAGAGGGTTCTGCGAAGAGCATCACTTGCTCCACATCCTGAAGGGGGTTTACAAAGAGGGAAGCGCTGGAAAAGGCACTCTACACGGAGAGAATGGAGTGTGAGGGAAGTGAGATTTGGGAGAGTTTGAGGGCTTCAGTGTG
>NW_027680274.1:0-376 GCF_054177405.1 Leptonychotes weddellii
GAGGTATGAATGGAACAAGGAGATGGAGATTCTGGATGAGGGGAGACAAATGGGTAAGGGTCTGTGCACAGTGTCACTAGTAGATGCAAGGGGTGAGGAAATGGACTTGGATGCGGGGGGGACGGGCAGTCCAGGTTGGGCCTGTAGGGGTGGGACTCATTCTAGTAGGATCATGGAGGAGACTCTGCAGAGGCGGGGATTTGCTCAGAGGACACCAGAAGCTAGATAGTAGTGGCTGCTCCCTCCAGCTCTCCCCACCCACCCCTGTCCACCAGATGAAGCTTTCGAGGCCCTGCGCATCGAGCCCTTCTCCAGCCCACCTGAGCTGCCCGATGTGATGAAGCCACAGGACTCAGGAAGCAGCGCCAATGAACAA
>NW_027680275.1:0-376 GCF_054177405.1 Leptonychotes weddellii
GGTGGCTCAGTCGTTAAGCGTCTGCCTTCGGCTCAGGTCATGATCCCAGGGTCCTGGGATCGAGCCCCGCATCGGGCTCCCTGCTCGGCGGGAAGCCTGCTTCTCTCTCTCCCACTCCCCCTGCTTGTGTTCCCTCTCTTACTGTGTCTCTCTGTCAAATAAATAAATAAAATCTTTAAAAAAAAAAAAAAAAAAAAAATTTTACCCCCTAGCCTGGAATCTAGAAAATTTGTGGGTAATTAAGAATGTTTAGAAATTTTGCAAACAAATTGCTGTTTCCTAGAGAATATAGCCATAAAAAATAAGAACATTTTTGTTTTTTTCTATTTACTTAATAAATGATAAAGAGATAACATAATTATATTTTCAGAAGTCA